>NW_024735503.1:3252915-3263015 GCF_018991925.1 Homarus americanus | reverse complement strand
TCGTTCCTACTCAAATTAGGTGGTCTATATATAACACCAATCACTAGCGTAGCTAGGGGGGCGGGGGCGGTCCGCCCAGGCACTTTGGGGGCGGCACTTTTGGGTCTGTTCATCACCCATATCTGCAGCTACTGGAGACGTTAATCCATCCCTTTGTATCGGCGGCAAGTTAATCCTTGTCGTGTCTGACCTAACACCTGACCCACATCATCGGCACGTCATGAGCTACGTACACCCTTGCTATGCGCCCCCGCCACACACAACCTGTAACCTGTTGAGGATTAAGGAAACAACTTCAAACAAGTATGCCAGTGAGCTCATGTGGTGTGGGTCGGTGTAGGTCAGAACGACGGATTAACGCCGCCGATACAAGGAAGAATTAACGTCTCCAGTAGCTGCAAAACCATGCAGTCTCGGGTCATATCAGTTCATGTACAGCCGACCAATCCACCAGTTACAAGCAATTCACTTCAGTTCTCCACAAGTCTCCATCGTGACAAGACGAGGAGGCTGGACGACTTTTAAGTTCTCTTGTGTTTTCGATCCAGTTATTTACTTCGTTGGAAGACATAATATTAGGTAAAATATTAAAGTATTGGTTAAAAATATTGATGTGACTTTTGCTGCAGTACTGAGATTAAATATTAAGATTTTGTTTCACAGCATTTGATTTTATACTAAGACACTATCCTCACTGGGTACAGACAAAACCCCCCGAAAAAGCCACCCAGACAAAAGCCCCCAGACAAGCCACCCAGACAAAAAGCCCTACTTTGATCCAGGTGGCTTTTGTCTGACAACAATAAAGGCAAACTATTTAAAAAAATATATATATATATATATATATATATATATATATATATATATATATATATATATATATATATATATATATATATATATATATATATATATATAAAAGTGAGTCACTGTGCAATATGTATTTTTGTAGGGTCACGGGGGGCGGAAACTCAGGCCGCCCCGGGCAGCACACTCTAGCTACGCCACTGACACCAATGACTATGGATTCACTGCCCTCACCAATCTCTACCCAAATACTTTCATTGTCGCTATTTGTTTTAATGTTTGATTTATTGCAGCTTTTTAATGACACCCTGATATACACTGCTACACCGCCACCTCTCCTTCCTACTCTGTCAAATTTAAATAGGTTATATCCTGGAATATGAAATTCTGCTAAAAAATGCTTGCTGTTTGAATTTATCCATGTTTCCGTTATTGCAATTATATCTATGTTCTCTTTACTAACAATGGCCCTGAGCTGGTCCATTTTGTTACACAGGCTTCTACTATTAGTATAATAAACACTCAATATATTTCTTCCGTTTCTATCTGTTTTACATTATTACTTTGATGTTTGTTATTATGACTAACTATATTTTCAGCATTATCTACTTCTGTTTCACTACTTCCCAGGACCTCCTTGTTTTTGACTCCCATTTTCCCAGACCCTCTCTACTGGCGAAACCCCCTTCGAAGTGACAATTTCACGCTCCAGGGATGCAGACAACGTCTTTACCCCTCCACGAGACAAGTGTACTCCGTCGCGACAGTACAGGTAGTCGTTGCCATAAAATCGTTGCCAGTCATCAATGAATGCCCAACCATTGTTTGCACAATGTTTCTCCAGTCGGCAATTAATAGCAATTGCCCTGGACAGCCATTCACGACAACCCCTCTTCTAGGCAAGACACCACATACTATCAGGATCCCTCCTATCTCTAATCTTCCCCAGCGCCTCCCTATACCTCTTGAAAGTTCCTCACCCTAACCTTACCTATGTCGTTTCCTCCCACACTAAGACACACTACTGGATTGGTACCCTCCCTGACAAAACTCTGTCTAACAACTCTCGGCTACATGCCCTATCCCAGCCCCAGGAAAACATACCCTAGTCCTACGTTTCCTATCTCTCGCACAAAAAGCCTATCCATAAACCTCACCTGGCTGTCACCAACTACCACGACCTTACCTGTGGGCAGGGGTTTGTACAACTGCCCTTTCCTCTCCTTGATTCATACCGTCCTGCCTCTTCTCTTCTCCTCTCCAGCTTCCTGCAGCACCTGGTAAGGGTTACTGCACTCCACACCCTGGTCAGCTTTCCTAAGCCTGACCCTAGTCCCTTGGAGACAACCACTTCCACGCCTGCTCCCGCAGGTGTCCTGCAGGGCAGGACACCTACCTGAAGGAGTTCCGTCCTGAGGGCTTCATTTTCTCCCCTTTATGTCAACCTCACCTCAACTGCCCCAGCTGCCTTAACAGCGTGAAGGAGGTCGTCCTTCCCACACTCCTCTTCCCCCACGGCACAACGATCCAAAGCGGCCATTTTCCTGGTCTCTAGCGGGAGCACTATCAGCACGACCTTCTCCAGCTGGGTCAGAGGTCAACTATATATATATATATATATATATATATATATATATATATATATATATATATATATATATATATATATATATATTACTGACATATATATATATATATATATATATATATATATATATATATATATATATATATATATATATATATATATATACATACATACACATATATATAGATAAAATCACACGGGAAAAGGGAACAACGAACCTTTTATTGTCTTTATTCAAGACATTCAGAGGCAATGGGTAATCCACTCTCACCTGTATTAAGCAACCTATATATGGAATACTTTGAAAAGAAACTATTAAGTAATATTTTACCACCCTCAGCAGTCTGGTTTAGATATGTTGATGATGTATTATGTCTCTGGCCATGTAATGAGGACCTAAAAGCTTTCCTGCCACAACTTAACAACTTAGCCCCCTCGATCAAATTCACTGTGGAATTAGAGCAAGACTCTAAATTGCCATTCCTAGACTGTCTGATACACAGAATAGGTAACACTTTTAAGTTCAGCATTTATAGAAAACCAACTAATGTGTGTTCATACATTCATTATTATTCTGCCCACCATAATAAAGTCAAACAGTCAGTATTTTCAACAATGTTTTTACGTGCCTTGAGAATTTGCAGTCCGGAATTCATTGATGAGGAATACAAATATATATATAATATTGGCTCAAACCTTAAATACCCTAGATCTTTCATAGACAAATGCCTAAACATTACTAAGAAAACTTTTTATAGAACTGATCCCAAGCCCACCCATGACCATAAGAATATCTTAATATTACCATTTCACAAAAATTTCTCACACATTCCTTCACAACTAAAAACCTGGAACGTCAATGTGGCATTTAAAAACTCATGCACTGTTAAACAAAACAAATGTTAATCAAGAACTCCCCCAACAACACAATTGGTTGCATTTATAAAGTTCCTTGCAAGGAATGTAATATGTTTTACTTAGGCCAGACAGGTAAAGATCTTGCAACTAGAATTAAACAACACAAATACAGTGTTAGGACAGGCCAGGAATCCAATGCTCTGTTTGTTCATTTGAGGGATAACAAGCATTGCAATGACTGGGATAATGCCTCCTCAATATTACCATGTAATTCAATTGATAGTAGGAACATCATAGAATCTAGTCTTATTAAACATACCGAAGCATTCAACATGAATTTGAGTAACGGCATGTACAAGCTGGACAATTTTGTAATTAAGAAGATTTGTGACCAGGTGAGAAGGCCGGGTCACCTGACCATCTGACCTGACCACCAACCGTTGTGTGCTATTTAAAGATTAGTAGGGTCATTACCTAATACCTGACCATTGTGGACCTGGTCTCACCCTTCTCTGTATATATACACCTTGATTTGTATTTCTCTCTCTAGTCTGTACTCACCCCTGAAGATGTGAATTACACGAAAGCGCTTGGGAACTTCGTGTTTTCTTCTTTCCTTGTGGTTATCAACATATATATATATATATATATATATATATATATATATATATATATATATATATATATATATATATATATATATATACATATATATATATATATATATATATATATATATATATATATATATATATATATATATATATAGGCCTATATATATAACGAAGAGCAGAACCATAGAAAACAAAAAGTTTTGAAAAAGTTTTAAAAATACAGGTGATCTATATTATATATATATATATATATATATATATATATATATATATATATATATATATATATAAAACAAAGAAGTATGTCTGTATGTTTGTTTGTGTGTTTGTGTTTATGTGTGTCCGCACGAGAATCTCGGAAACTACTTTACCGATCTGTAGTGATGATGGATGGTGTAATATGTAGTGATGATGGATGATGTTTTATGTAGTGATGATGGGTGGTGTTATATGTAGTGATGATGGATGTTGTTATATGTAGTGATGATGGATGATGTTATATGTAGTGATGATGGATGATGTTTTATGTAGTGATGATGGGTGGTGTTATATGTAGTGATGATGGATGTTGTTATATGTAGTGATGATGGATGATGTTATATGTAGTGATGATGGATGTTGTTATATGTAGTGATGATGGGTGGTGTTATATGTTGTGATGATGGATGGTGTTATATGTAGTGATGATGGATGGTGTTATATGTAGTGATGATGGATGATGTTATATGTGGTGATGATGGATGTTGTTATATGTAGTGATGATGGGTGGTGTTATATGTTGTGATGATGGATGGTGTTATATGTAGTGATGATGGATGGTGTTATATGTAGTGATGATGGATGATGTTATATGTAGTGATGATGGATGGTGTTATATGTAGTGATGATTAGAAAATAAAATAATAACAGTTTAATGCTAAAAAAATATACTTTGCTGTACCGTTGTGGTGGAACTTACATACACCGTTAATGAACTATTGATGGAAGAAGAAGTTTTGGGGACTGAACCAGATACTAAGATCAAGAAACCTCTTCCGCCAGTTTGTAGTGGACATGTAGTGCCAAAATTGAAACAGAAAGACTCACCTTCATACGACTCAACCAAAAGAAGCTCAGGGTTGATGACTACATTCATCTGAGAGATGCAGTAGCAAGGGATGGACATGTGGGCAATGTTGGACAGCTGGTGATTCTCCCCTCTTCCTTCACTGGAGGTCCGCGATACATGCATGAAAAGACTCAGGATGCCATGACCTACGTCAGAAACTATGGACGACTAGATCTCTTCATTACTTTTACCTGCAACCCTGTATGGACTGACATAACAGAAGCTCTAATGGAAGGCCAGAAAGGACAAGATCGGCATGACATTATAGCTAGAGTATTTCGTCAGAAATTGATCAAACTCATGGAATTGCTCACAAAAGCATCAATCTTTGGCCTTACACGGTGCTACATGTATTCCATTGAGTGGCAGAAACGAGGTCTACCACATGCCCATGTCTTGATCTGGCTGAAAGAGAAACTTCGACCGAACATGATTGACAACTGCATACGAGCAGAGTTTCCTGATCCAGAAGAGGCTCCAGTTCTCTTTGAGATTATCAAGAAGCAAATGATTCATGGGCCATGTGGACCATTCAACAGACACTCTCTATGCATGAAAGATGGAAGTTGCACCAAAAACTTCCCAAAAGACCTGATAAAGGATACTCAGAGTGGAGAAGATGGCTATCCTCAGTACAGGAGAAGAGCGCCAGGCGATGGAGGTTTTACAGTAGTGTTGCGACCTGGAACAGACAGTGAAATAACAGTAGCCAACAAATGGGTGGTCCCCTACAATCCTCTTTTGAGTAAAGCATTCAATGCGCACATCAATGTGGAGTTCTGTAATTCAGTCAAGTCCATCAAGTATGTCTGCAAATACGTCAACAAAGGTTCTGACTGTAGGTTATGTATATAAGCTACTGTGCCGAGTAGCAACCCTGTATATAAGCTACTGTGCTCCGTGGGTACCACAAAAAAACAGGCCAATGCTCAACTCAGCTCTAGACACACACTAATACACTGACACCGTCACTAAAACGCACTGTGACGGAGCAACACTGCACACCGCGGCGAAACACAGCTCAACACAACACAACACACTATGAGTCGACGCGCATCACCGGCAGACGTAACTGTCGGCATTGTTCACACACTTTGTAAGTCCACAGATCCTAGGTACTGCGCCATGAAAGTTACTAGTGTGCCCTGAAGAATGCAGTGATGGCTAGGGAAACACTGAGTAACACTGAGTCCGTTTATTGTGGATGAGAGAAATACAAGTGGTGACCGGCGTGTGCCAAGCACGGCTCACACAGTCAGACTGAGGCTGCCTTGCCATATGGCAGCCTCGCGGCAATGTTGCCACATAACGTGCAGTGTTGCCACGTGATGATATATATATATATATAAATGCTACTCGGCACAGTAGCTTATATACAGGGTTGCTACTCGGCACAGTAGCTTATATACATAACCTACACTGACCATGCGATCTTTACAGTGGAAAAGGATGGAAACCATGATGAGGTGACACAGTTTCAGCAAGGCCGTTATATATCCGGCAATGAAGCCATATGGTGAATTTTTAATTTTCACATACACGAACGATGTCCAACAGTAGTTCATCTGGCTGTTCACCTGGAAAATGGACAAAGAGTATACTTCATAGAAGAGTCCCTCCAAAATCAAATGGCAAATCCTGCTGATACGACCCTCACTGCATTCTTCAAGCTTTCACAGGAAGATGAGTTTGCTCAAATACTCCTGTATGTTGACGTACCCAAGTTCTACATATGGCAGGATTCAATGACAAAGTTCCAGAGAAGAGCTCAAGGATCCGATGTTGAAGGATATCCAGGGATAAAGTCAGGCAATGCTTTGGGACGTGTCTACACGGATCACCCCAACAACTTTGAATGATATTGTTTGAGACTACTTTTGCACCACACCCGTGGCCCAACATCATATGCAGCACTCAAGACAGTGAATGGACAAGTCTGCAGAACCAATCAGGAAGCGTGTAATCTCCTTGGCCTACTGGAAGATGATGGTCACTGGAATGACACATTAGAAGAGGCAGCAGCTACTCAATCGCCAATGAGAATGAGGAACCTGTTTGCCATCATGATTGCTACATGTGGACTTTCCAACCTAAGCCAGCTCTGGAAAAACCACCAAGAAAGTCTTTCAGAGGATCTGCTTCATCAAGCAAAAAGAGAACATCCTGGTCAAGAGATTGAGTTCATGGATGACATGTTCAACAGGGCTCTGATCATGCTGGAAGACAAAGTGATGGAGCTATGCGGAAAAAAACCCGACTGATTTTGGATTGCTTTTCCCAAACCGAGAAGAACCAGTAGTTGCAAACAGGGAGTTGCTCAGAGACACAGACTACTCAGTTGAAGTTCTGGTGAATTTTCTTGAAGAAAATGAGCCTCACCTGGTGCCTGATCAAGCAAATGCTTATGAACAGATCTTTTAAGAGATACAAGCGGAGCAGGGCGGTATGATCTTTCTCGATGCACCTGGCAGGACAGGAAAAACATTCCTGATCAACCTTCTGTTGGCCAAAGTACGTCATCAGGGGAAAATTGCTCCAGCTGTGGCATCCTCAGGCATTGCTGCAACACTACTAGAAGGAGGACGTACTGCACACTCAACTTTTAAATTGCCTCTCAACCTCGCTCACAATGAGAATCCAGTGTGCAACATCAAAAAAGGATTGGCAAAGGCAAAACTCTTAGAAAAATGCAGCCTCATAGTCTGGGATGAATGCACTATGTCTCACAAGTTAGCGTTTGAAGCAATGGACAGGACCTTGCAAGACATACGGGAAAATGACCAGCTCATGGGTGGCATTACAATGGTCATTGCTGGAGACTTTCGCCAGACCCTACCTGTCATTCCTCGAAGCACTCCAGCTGATGAACTGAATGCGTGCCTCAAGGCATCATACCTTTGGAGAAGTGTTCAGACACCCACCCTATTCACAAACATGAGAGTACATCTACAAGGAGATCAGGATGCTGGACGGTTTGCAAACCTTCTGCTTCAGATTGGGAATGGAACTTCCCCTGTTGATTCAGAAGGACAAATAATCATTCCTTAAGGATGTGGAAATGTTGTAAAGTCCTAAACTGAGCTTACTAACATGGTCTACCCAAACATTATCCACCACTATAAGGATCACAAGTGGCTGTGTGAACGCGCAATTCTGGCACCAAAGAATGAAACAGTGGCTGAAATCAACAGACTCTACTGTATCAAATCTGTTGATACAGTAATCGACCAGGACCAAGCAGTCCAGTACCCTGCAGAATTCCTTAATTCTTTGGAGCCAGGTGGAGTGCCTCCTCACCACCTCACTCTCAAGATTGGAACCCCTATAATGCTCTTAAGAAATCTTGAACCACCAATCCTCTGCAATGGCACAAGACTGATGGTTAAGAGCCTGATGCCACATGTACCGGAAGCTACAATACTGACAGGAAAAGCTGAAGGAGAGGACATTTTTATACCAAGGATACCTATCATCACCACTGACCTGCCATTTGAGTTCAAGCGACTTCAGTTCCCGGTTAAAATGAGCTTTGCCATGACCATCTACAAAAGCCAGGGACAGTGCCTAAAGAGGGTTGGCCAAAACCTGGTGTTTCCTTGCTTCTCTCATGGACAGTTCTATGTTGGATGCTCCAGAGTGTTAACTGGCAAAAATCTGTACAAACTTGCTCCTAATGGCAAAACCAAAAATGTGGTCTACCTTAATGCACTACAGTGAGACAATGTGGAGCCTCCCGGAGGGTGGCGTCCTACCGTGGCGGCGGCGATTCCGCTAGTATACACTAAAAACATAACATTATACGAAACTTTACCTTCGATAATATTTAAAGAAAGAGCAATCCAATTTAAAACTGACAAAAATGACGAGAGACCTACGTACAAAGCTAAAATCAGGAATAAAAAAGTGTGAAATAAAATATACAGGGGACATTACCTTAATTTAGACGAGCCTTAGTGCGAAAAACACAATAATTCACAAGAAGCCATATCACAAATGGATGGCTTTACTTTATACTGGTGCAAGGCTTCCATAATGACGTGGTCACTCTCACAGTTGCTCCTGCCGAGAACAGAAATCAGACGGCGAAAACGGGTGGTCATGTTGGTGGGCATGGTTACGGATAGCTGAATGTGGTGGTTGTGTGATTAACTGGCCTGTTCGGACGGAACTGCCCAAGTGTTCATGGATGTCTTTTTGTTTTACCGATATATATACTGCCCTACAGCTAGCACACGTAAATTGATAAACAACTGATAATTGCAGGTGTGTGGGTATGGTGTCTTTAGTTTTAAAGATTTTTTAATTGAACTCTGAGTTTTGAAGATTAGTCTCAGAGAAATTTGTGGATAGATTTAATTGAAAAGCTTCTTAAGTTTGTTTCTAAGGGTGAAACTGAGTGGGCCTGTGTATGGGATGGTGAAATAGATAGAATATTTAGGGACGATGTGGATTTGAGGCTGTGTGGGACTAAAAAACCTATTAAGGGTTTTGCCAATATAAGTGCCTGTAAATCTCTTAGGGAAACCATTGTTAAAGAGTAGTTCATTTACGTATTTTAGTTCAATGTCCAAGTGGAAACAGCTTGAACATATATTAAAGGCTCTGTACCAACAGAGTACGTACTAGATTACGTTTGTAATTAAGAGGAATAAAAGATGAAAATTTTGAACTCAAACCAGTGAAAGTTGGTTTTCTGTATAAGGCTGTCTCGCATCCACGAACACTTGGGCCGTTCCGCCCGAACAGGCCAGTTAATCATACAACCACCACATTCAGCTATCCGTAACCATGCCTACCAACATGACCACCCGTTTTCGCCGTCTGATTTCTCAGTTCTCGGCAGGAGCAACTGTGAGATTGACCACGTCATTATGGAAGCCTTGCACCAGTATAAAGTCAAGCCATCCATTTGTGATATGGCTTCTTGTGAATTGTTGTGTTTTCGCACTGAGGCTTGTGACTCATCTAAATTAAGGTAATGTCCCCTGTATATTTTATTTCACATTTTTTTTATTCCTGATTTTAGCTTTGTATGTAAATCTCTCGTCATTTTCGTCTGTTTCAAATTGGATTGCTCTTTCTTTAAATTTTATCAAAGGTAAATTTTCTTAAAATGTTATGTTTT
>NW_024735503.1:3242915-3250415 GCF_018991925.1 Homarus americanus | reverse complement strand
CTAGATGGATTAAGGATAAGCTAGATGGATTAAGGATAGGCTAGAAAGATTATGGATAGGTTAGGCAGGTTTAGGATAGACTCGGACAACCAATAGACACCTCCCGTCAGCCAAGACTCACCTGCTCGTCGTCAGACTCGGAGGGGAAGGGTCGTGGTTGGTCAGTCTGTCGCCGTTGTCGCTCCTGTGGGTTGGGGTCTGCAAGAGACATTGACTGAAGGTTCGAAGTACACAAAATCTCGTCATGTTCATTATTTTATCACCTTATTATTGAGCGAAGGTGTCGAGTGAAAGTGGAGTCTAGGTGTGAGCTTAGATTTTGTTGCTTCTAACTGATGCTAAATGAACGTGTCTATAAGTTCAGATAGTGAGAAACTTAGAGAACAGTTTACTGTTTGGTAGATAATATGTGGCCTCATCTCAGAAGGTTACAGGCATCGGTCAAAAGCAGCTCAATCACAGTTCAGAATAAATCATATAATTTTGGTCAAGATGGTTATGGTAAATATGGATCCTAAGTGTAGGGTGTGGGCCCTAGGGGGAGGCCTAGTTTTGAGGACCCAAGGGAAGGTGTTGGTGACAATCCTACTGGGGGCATGGGTATGAAAGATCCTAGGGGACCTAGAGAAGAATGGATGTAATGGCCTCAGAGGGAGCGTGGGCGTGAAGGTCTCTGACTTACCTATAGCCTGGGTGAGGGGACCCCAGGGGGAGGCCTGGGTACGGGGGACACCAGGCAGGAGGTGGCCGCGGTCGTCAGCGATGACCCTGGTGGGACCCCGGCGGTGTCTGGGTCGCTCTGGGAATGTTCGTCCCACTTCCCAGTTACCCAGTCTCGCCGGTTTGTACCCAGCATCATACTGCAACACAACGCTTGTTATTACACCTTCCTGGCAACACTGTTACTACGCCTGACAACACCCAAACAGCGATATACTTTTCTACCTAAAACTTCCTGACAATACTGTGTAAGATAATTTTCTTTACGTCTTTGTAGCAAATCTTAGTTATAAACAAAGTGAAAGGTTACAGGGAAATAGTGCTAGGAATTATGATAAGTAGGAATCTTAAGCCAAGTAAACAATGTGTATTTGCTCGAAACAAGGCTAATAAAGTACTTGGGTTCATACAAAGGAGTGTTAGTTACAAGACTAGCGAGGTTATCCAAAAACTATATCTTGGGCTTGTGAGACCTCACTTGGATTACGCAGTTCAATTCTGGTCACTGTATTACAGAATGGATATAGAATCCTTGGAAAGAATTCAGAGGAGAATGACAAGGTTAATCCCGGGAATTAGAAGCCTTTAGTCAGAGACAGATTAAAGCATCTTAATTTGCACTCCCTCGAGAGACGTAAAGTGAGGGTGGATACGATAGAGGTGTATAAATGGAGGTCAGGGCTGAACAAAGGGGACATTACAAATGTACTCATACTATCCAACCAGGAGCGAACTCGTAACAATGGTTTTAAATTAGACAAATTTAGATTTAGGCACGAAATAGGTAAACATTGGTTTGAAAAGAGAGTAGTGGACGAGTGGAACAAGTACCAAATATCATCAATAACTCGAATACGCTGAATAGCTTCAAGCATAGGTTGGATGGATATACGAGCAATAGGGGTCGGGTGTAAATGGGACTGCCCAGCATGGGCCAATAGGCCCGCTGCAGTTTCCTCCATTCTTATGTTCTTATGTTCTTAAGTCCTCCTCTTGAGCATAGGGGGAGAGGCTGGGGGAGGGTGAGGCGTGGTGCTTAGCGAATCAAAACACAATTTTACCAACAGCTTCCAACATCTACTTTTAACAGGATTTTTATTCTCCTTGATCTACTTAATGCATATGTCTTTTGCGAGGTTAGGTTAGGTTAAAATTAATTAAGTGCAGGTAAGTTAGCTTGGTTTAAGTTAGGTTAAATTAGGTAAGTTTAGTTTAGGTGAAGGTAGATTAGGGTAGATTGGGTTGAGTCAAGGTTTGGTTAAATTAGGATAGGTTTTACGTTAGGTTAGGTTAATTTAGGTGGGTAGGTTTCATAAAGTTAAGATAGGTGAGGTTTCATTAGGTTAGGATGGGTTTTAAGTTAGTGTAAGCAGAGTTAACGGAGTTAGTCTTCCACTGCAAAAAAAAAATGATAAATCCAGGCGGTAAACCTCGCCAGCTACGGACCACGAATGAAAGATGACTCCTGTAATCAGACCAACACACCTTGGTATTTGCCTGAGAAAAACAAGACAAGTCTAATGTAGTCTCACGCCACCCTTCATGGACCTTACTTCTACACGCCACCCTACATGGACCTTACTTCTACACGCCACCCAACATGAACCTTACTTCTACACGCCACCCTACATGAACCTTACTTCTTCTATACGCCACCCTACATGAACCTTACTTCTACACGCCCCCCTACATGAACATTACTTCTACACGCCACCTACATGAACCTTGCTTTTACACGTCACCTACATGAACCTTTACTTCTACACGCCACCCTACATGGGCCTTACTTCTACGCCACCCCTCATGAACCTTACTTCTACGTCACCTACATGAACCTTACTTCTACACGCCACCCTACATGAACCTTACTTCTACACGCCACCCTACATGAACCTTACTTCTACACGCCACCCTACATGAACCTTACTTCTACACGCCACCCTACATAAACCTTACTTCTACACGCCACCCTACATGAACCTTACTTCTACACGCCACCCTACATAAACCTTACTTCTACCGCCACCCTACATGGACATACTTCTACGCCACCTACATGAACCTTGCTTCTACGCTTCCCCCTACATGAACGTGCTTCTGCGCCACCCTACTTGAACCTTACTTTTACGCCACCCTACATGGTTATGCGCCTACACGCCACCCTACATGAACCTTACTTCTACACGCCACCCTACGCCAGACCTTACTTCTGCGCCACCCTACGCAGACCTTACTTCTACCGCCACCCTACATGAACCTTACTTCTACACGCCACCCTGAACCTTCTACACGCCACCCTACATGAACCTTAGCTACCGCCACCCTACATGAACCTCACACGCTCTCCTACGAACATTACTACACGCCACCCTACATGAACCTTACTTTTACACGCCACCACATGAACCTTACTTTACACGCCACCCCACATGAACCTTACTTCTACACGCCACCCTACATGAACCGCATTTCACACGCCACCCTACATGAACCTTATTTACACGCACAAAACAACACACTACATAAACCTTACTTCTGCATGAACCTCACCTAACCTGACTCACTTTTACCCCCTCATAAAAAAAACATCCTGCTCTCACCCAAAAAAAAACAAAAACAAAAAATCTCATCAGAATTGTTGTAAATTAAGTTGAAGAGTGTCATCTTAGACCCTCATCAAGATAATAGACACTAACTACTGTATTTATGTCGCTGTTAATGTGTCTTATGTCGAGGTGTGTGATAATTTATAATAGAAATTAACAGTGAAAATGACGTGAGTGATGGGTTCCGTACTACTGGTACAAGAGCGCGGCGGAGTATCAAGCCTGTTAAACACGCAATGTTGATATGGCTTTCATTGTGTGTGTGTGTGTGTGTGTGTGTGTGTGTGTGTGTGTGTGTGTGTGTGTGTGTGTGTGTGTGTGTGTGTGTGTGGTTTAACTAGAGCATTAAAAATAATTTTGTGAGGCGAACAAACAAATATGTACACGCCATTTTTCTGTAGAGTCCTTTAAAACATGTTATTTGGGTTGATAAGAAAAAGGTGAAGACTGATGACATTAAGCTGTAGTTAACGCACATATGTACACTGGCGATATGTACACAGCATGTACTGTAGTTACAAGTATGTACACAATCAAAAACACACAGACGCACATATTCAACCTGTACAAAGGCATCCATACCTACACATGTGTCAAGATGTACGCATCCCAAGATGCTAACATTTACGCAATAGAAAGAAAAATATTTTTTTTATTAACCTGTAACTGCCCCCCCTCGGTCCCCTTGGTTACATCATCCAAATTAACCTGTCTGCTTTTACTTTCTCCTCTCTTTCTTTTATTACGCTTTTTTCTCTTCCACTTTTTCATTCTATTTTTTCCTTTTATCTTCTCTCTTTCCCATCATTTCAGCTCTTTTTCTTCTCCTCTTTATTTATCTATCTCTTCCTTCTTCAGCAGTTATCAAATTTCATATTTTCTTACCGTCTCTTTCGATAGAGATTGTAGCAGGGAAGTAACCTCGATCGAGTGCAGTGTTGGCCAGGCACCCTTACTTACCGATGACTTAGATTACAGTGTGCTATATCCACATAGTCCCTAAGAGGCATTCTGGCCTTTGGAACTCTCTTATTGTCGTCAATTTAACTTCAACCTTTGTTTTTACGCATCTCTAACCCAGTATAGTCTTTATGGATTTATCTATACTGTACTGTATATAAAGTGTGTAAGTGTGTATAGTAGGAAGTGAGTCACAGTAAGTTATTTATAAAGAGGTTGTTGTTAGTAGAATCAACAATGACCATCTATCTGCGTACACACACACAACACTACCACTACTTTGCTATCACTCGGAATCTAGTATACGATCATCAAACTATGATACAATGATATGAGTTTTAGGATCTCCACCCTGTGAGTTCTGGAGAATTGCAAAGAGGCTGACAGGACCAGCAGTGTCTTTTTACAGATGTTGAACTTCAGGAAGGCTACACCTATTGCGAGTGGGCGGCGGCAGTGTTCTCGCGTTGGCATTTTTCTGCCTTGCGTATGAAGTCGGCTAAACTCGAAAGACACTTTTGTGGGTGCCTCCACAACACGGTGTGAGTAAGTCTCCCAGGAGGGGGTCGATTTACACTCTTTCAGGTTTGTCTTAAGACTATCCTTACCTTTCAGTTGCCAGCCAGCATTATGTTTACTATTCGTTAGTTGACTGTAAGAAGTGCTTGTAGTCTACTATCGTCCATAAGGGAACATACACTGGCCAGTTCAGCAGTTGTTAATGGATATTGGTAGCCTCGATGCTCGCATGGTTAGTGTCAGCTGAAGCCTGGCATTTACTCTTTGTCTTCCCAGCGAACCCAGAGGATGGAACGTTGACTACATTGCTGAAAGATTTCAAGTGCCTTGAGGTGCCTCCTGTATGTGACCCAGTGCCCGCTTAGCAGTGGAGGACCACTGCACGATATACGTACATTTTGTCGATAATTCGGCTCAAATCAGCGGACACGGCAGAGTGCTTGAGATGCAAATCTGATCTGATGTTTAATCTCTTCATCAATGTCTGCAGTGGTGGACGGGTGGAGCCAGATAACGAAAGTGGAATGTGTGATGCCCAAAGCGCTCCTGAAACCCAAACCACAGAGCAGAAGACATATTCCATAAGGCACAAGCTTGCAGGATAACCACAGGCACAGAAAAACAGGGACAAGCAAAAGGACTCAAGCAACAGCCAGGCCAAGCATCTGAGGAAGTACTATCCCAAAAGAGAGATCAAGACATTACTAGGACAATAAATAGGCCTCCCAGTTACTTGACTACGCTGTACAAAAATATACACTACATAGTAAATGAACATAGGCACTAGACAAATAAGCATATAACAGACATGCTATAATAAAATAGTAATACAGACATGAATAAATGGCACAATGAATGGCAACAGAGTCCTGCCGCCATACGTAATCCACATATCTTGGTATTTACATTCATACACCTCCCTCCCCTTCACGCCAGCAATCCCCAGCTACAACGGACTCTTCCACAGTCGAGGAGCATCGGAACAATGGAGGATCAACTGACGACCTTCGTTCCTGGTTTGAGCAAGGGCACAGGGACGGGAGGAAGCTCCGTCACCAGAGGATGGCACTGGGCGGAGATGGCGCCTGTTTCGCCACCACAAACGCACCACCAGAGGCGGACTTGACAACGAACAAAACGCCCAGCGACCTACTACCCCGACCTTGTCCAAGCCGTGACGCCGGGTCCTGATTCGACTAGCGACCGACTGGTCAACCCGAAGAAGCAGCGCGGGCGCTAATAGCGTCACAGCCATCCCGGCAGCCCCACGGCGGTCACACCGTCCGCCTTGATCTGCCATTCATCTAGAATGACCGGGGCATACACAAGTCAACAGCCATACAACACCTGGGCAGGAGAGCCTCAGGCAGGGTGTTACGAGTTCCAGCAGGCCCGTCGAAATCTCGCAGTCCAGTTCCCCGCCGGTGCTGCTTGAGATGAGGTATTTTCCGGACTTACCGCTGCATCGGCGGGCTATTCGCTCGCGGTAATGAGGGGAGGGTGATGGTGATTTTCAGCCGCGGAAGCTCTGAACCCCGGTTATTGAAGTCTGGGGTCGGGCTGGCCGAAACTGGAGGCGTGAGGAGGCACTACTTCCGGAAGAAGCAACAGGAAGATCCGATGACCTTGGAAGAGGTGGAAGTCTCGGCCAGCAGGAACTACCACGGGCCATCCAGAGAAGCCTGCCGGGCGACCACCAGGAAAGACTTTCCCCACATTAAAGAAGTCGCGACACGACTCAAAGGCCGCCTGAGGTCATTGCACAGGTAACGCTCTTGCCTGGCTGGGCTGAGCGGCAACGCTCACAGGCCCAACCGAGCTCTTAATATCGGCGCCAATACCCAGCCAGAAGACGGTCTGACCGGCTCTGCCCTGGTGGCCTCAACGCCGCGGCGTCGCGAGTGGATAAGGTGCGCGCCAGCGAGGCAAAGCGAACGATGATTCTGGCCGTAGATAACACCAGTCGCCCGATAGAGGCCATCTCCCTAGCTTCCTGAAGGGAGGGCGAGGCGTGAATGCCGAGATAAGCGGTGGGGAATCCAGCGATGAGTCGCAGGAGTTGGACATATGCCGGTCTGAGCGGCAAGCGGCGCGAAGCTCAGAGAGTCCGATTGTCTGATGGAGGCGTCGCCGCCGCCCGGTCAGCAAGAGTAGGGCGGCTAAAGGCTGAAGACCGAACGTGAGCCGGGCTGTGGTACAGTTGATTTATCTTTCAGGTGTAAATACCAACAGGGCTTCTCGTGGGGAGGCAGAGGGCGCCTGGCATGCGCAGAAGCTATCGCGCGCCGCACAGCTGTAGCACGAGGCGGCCTTGAGACGCGGAGGCGGTAGATTTCGACGGAAGTCCAACGAAGATTAGATGGGTATGATGTGGGCGATGGTCGGCTATAGAGGGTGAAATGCCCAAGGCCGGTAGGGCAGGGCGCACCAGCCATAGCCCAGGCAATCGCCAGCATCTCAGTGTCTGATGGTGGCGATCTGGTGGTCGGTCAAAGTTACCCGGAGCCACACTGAATCTAAGCGCAGTCTACCGAGCCGTGATCTTGAAGCGATATATCCGGAGGCCGAGAGATCGGGAGGCGCCCGGTCTGGGAGTGACCACGGTGACGGTCGAAGGGTGCCGTGACTGGGTGAGCAGTAACGCTTAACATTCCTGAACGCTAGGTCGTGGTCAGAGTCCAGGAGGAAAGAGCGC
>NW_024735503.1:3212821-3242815 GCF_018991925.1 Homarus americanus | reverse complement strand
ATCGGTGTGCTTCGTTCAGTTGCGTGACACATCTTTTACGCTGAACCTTGCTACGTCACCTTTCGCGGAACATACTTCTACACGCCACCTACATGAACCTTACTTCTACACGCCACCTACATGAACCTTACTTCTACACGCCACCCCTCATGAACCTTACTTCTACACGCCACCTACATGAACCTTACTTCTACACGCCACCCTTTCATGAACCTTACTTCTACCGCCACCCTACATGAACCTTACTTCACGCCACCCTACATGAACCTTACTTCTACACGCCACCCTACATGAGATCTTACTTCACGCCCCACATGACGCAGACACACACGCCACCCTACATGAACCTTACTTCTACGCCACCCTACATGAACCTTACTTCTACGCCACCCTACATGAACCTTACTTTACCGCCACCCTGCAGACCTTACTTCTACACGCGCCACCTACATGAACCTTGCTTCTACACGCCACCCTACATGAACCTTACTTCTACACGCCACCCTACATGAACCTTACTTCTACACGCCACCCTACATGAACCTTACTTCTACACGCCACCCTACATAAACCTTACTTCTGCATGAACCTCACCTAACCTGACCTCACTTTTTACCCCCCCCCCTATAAAAATACTCCTGCCTCACCCAAAAGTTTAAAAAACAAAAACAAAAATCGCATCAGAATTGTTGTAAATTAAGTTGAATGTGTTTGGTGTCATCTTAGACCCCTCATCAAGATAATAGGACACTAACTATGTATTTATGTCGCTGTTAATGTGTCTTATGTCGAGGTGTGTGATGAATTTATAATAGAAATTAACAGTGAAATGACGTTATGAGTGATGGGTTCCGTACTACTGGTACAAGAGCGCGGCCATGGAGTATCCAGCCTTGTTAAACACGCAATGTTGAGTCATGGCTTTCCTTTCATTGGTGTATGTGTGTGTGTGTGTGTGTGTGTGTGTGTGTGTGTGTGTGTGCGCTTGTCGGACTAGAGCATTAAAAAAAATAATTTCTGTGAGGCGAACAAAACAAATATGTACACGCCATTTTTCTGTAGAGTCCTTTAAAACATGTTATTTGGGTTGATGAAGTAAAGGTGAAGACTGATGACATTAAGCTGTAGTTAACGCACATATGTACACTGGCGATATGTACACAGCATGTACTGTAGTTACTTAAGTATGTACACAATCAAAAACACACAGACGCACATATTCAACCTGTACAAAGGCATCCATACCTACACATGTGTCAAGATGTACGCATCCCAAGATGCTAACATTTACGCAATAGAAAGAAAAATGATTTTTTTTATTACCACACCTGTAACGCCTCCCCCCCCCCTCGACCCCGCTTGGTTACATCATTCATATCAATCTTTTTGTCTGCTTTTACTTTCCCCTTTCTCTTTTATTACGCTTTTTCTCTCTCTTCCACTTTTTTCATTCTATTTTTTCTTTTATCTTCCTCTCTTTCCACTCATTTCGCTCTTTCTTCTTCCCTCTTTTATTTATCTATCTCTTCCTCTTTCTGCAATTGTTATCAAATTTCATATTTTCTTACCGTCTCTTTCGATAGAGATTGTAGCAGTGGGGAAGTAACCCCGATCGAGTGCAGTGTTGGCCAGGCAACCTTACTTACCGATGACTTAGATTACAGTGTGCTATATCCACATAGTCCCTAAGAGGCATTCTGGCCTTTGGAACTCTCTTATTGTCGTCAAATTTACATCAACCTTTGTTTTTTACTGTTATCCTAACCAGTATAGTCTTTATGGATTTATTTATACTGTACTGTAGGGGGCAGTGAAATTTTGCTCAAAGCTGCACTCTTCAGGTATTGTTTCTTATACATATCTAAGACTCCATGCCAAATTTGAAACTGATATGTCGAGGTTTAGTCTGCCGCATTTTCTACTGAAATTTTTAAATTTACCTACAGTACTAGCCAAACAGCCGCTGTGGCGGTGCAATGTTCTGTTCAGTGTTTATCAACTGGCAATGAATATCTCACACATGTGACTCCCAAGACTGGACACGGAAAGCAGATTGCCAAAACTATTCACGATTTTCTGGTGGAGAAAAATCTAACCCAGCAGCCCATTGTGTGTGTTGGTTGTGATGGAACCAATGTAAATGTAGGATCAGAAAATGGAGTCATTCATCATCTTGAAATGTTACTTGGTCACCCGCTCCATTATTTCATATGTCAGCTTCACGGAAATGAGCTGCCTTTCCGCGCAGTTTTTATCACTATGATGGTAAACCAAGTGGTCCTGAGCATTGGCGTGGTCCCATTGGAAAGCAGATCAAGGAGTCTTTGTCTGAGCTTCCAGTTGTCGCCTTCCAGCCAGTCAGTTTCCCTGATTTCCCTGTGTTTAATGATGAAGTGGAGAAAGATCTGTCCTGGGATCAGAAATACCTGTATAGGATTTGTAAAGGAGTTATCACAGGTGTTGTTGAAGATGACTTGGCTGCTATTGAGCCAGGTCCTCCCTGTGTGTCAAGGTGGAACACCTTATGGAGTAGAATCCTCAGGCTGTATGTAGCAACATCAAGACCCAGCCATGAGTTGAAAAGAATTGTCATTACAATAATAAAGTTCAGTGCTCCAATGTGGTTTTACATCAAGATACACCCTTACGTAACACACGGCTCAAGGAACGTATTCCAGTCCCTGCTATATATGAAACACCTGAATAGTGAGGAGGAGACGATAGTGAAGAAGGCTGTCCAGAGAAATGCATACTTCGCCCACACAGATCAACTTCTTCTTGGTATGTGTGCAGATGAGGACATGACTGTTAGAGAAAAAGCTGTCTCAATGATAAGAAAAATTAGAGAGGAGAATCAACAAAAGGAAGAATGCACTGGCAGATTTGAAGAGGAGGAGGAAGATTCTGATGCTGCTGTTGACGAGAATTTGTTAAACTATACTGATGAGGAGGGTAAAGATGGAGATGGGAATGAGGATGTGCCTCCTGTAGTCAACATGAGAAAGGTGGTGACTCCGAAACTAAAGTGGCAAGCAAAAACTATCATTCCATGATTAACTGGAGGAATGAACTCAAGACTGAGCCTCCTTACATTGCTTCTCTGTCAAATCTACAGGTTAATGACATTCTTGAGACACCATTAGTGGTGCCCAAGTGGCCAAACAGCACTCAGGCGGTCGAGAGAGGCATAAAAGTGATGACTGAAGCTTGCACTGAAGTGACGGGATACGAATCGAGAGATGGATATATTAGGCAAAGATTATTGTCTAGGAAAATGATACCAAGGTTCCGCACAAAAAAGAATTTCAATATGAACTTGTAATGATTTTCTATACGGTGTACCTGTAAAATAACATGTGAATTAAATCTATGTCACCTATGTAAAACTTATCATTATCCTGGAAAACATTAAATGACACCTAATTTTTGGTATACACTAAAAGTTGACAAAAAGTCGTTCGCGATGCGGCAGGGTAAGTATGCATGAAATGGCATGAAATTTTGCACAGGTGTTTGTTACAGCCATACAAACGATGCCTGAAAAGTGCAGCCTGCAACTCAAATAAAAGTGTTTTTTCCCTGCCCCCTACTGTACTGTATATAAAGTGTGTGTGTGTATAATTATGTAAGAAGTGAGTGAATAACACATTAAATAAAATAAGTTATTTATAAAGAGGGATTTGGTGTTAGTAAGAATCAGCTTAATGACCACCTTCGTGGGTACACACACACACTACCACTACTTTGCTATCACTCGGAATCTAGTATGACGATCATCCAACTATGATACAATGATATGAGTTTTTAAGGGTGTCACCTTCGTTTGTGAGTTCTGAAGTGACTAAAGAGGCTGATACGGGACCAGTAGTGTCTTTTACAGATGTTGAACTTGTGGAAGGCTACACCTATTGCGGGATGGGCGGCGGCAGTGTCTTTCCGGCGTTGGCATTTGTCTGCCTTGGTATGCAGTCGGGCATACGTTACGGTGTGGAGTAAGTCTCCCAGGTGAGGGGGGTCGATTTGGCACTCTTTCAGGTTTTGTCTTAAGACTATCCTTATACCCTTTCAGTTGCCAGCCAGCATTATGTTCACTATTCGTTAGGTGACTGTAAAGTAGCTGCTTTGGTAGTCTACTATCGTCCATGAGGGTAACATGGCCACTGGCCAGTTCAGTATAGTTGTTAATGGATATTGGTATTCCTCGATGCTCGTACAGTTGGTGTCAGCTAGAAGCCTGGCATTTGTTCTCTTGTCTTCCCAGCGAACTCAGAGAATGGAACGTTGACTACGTTGCTGAAAGATTTCAAGTGCCTTGAGGTGCCTCCTGTATGTGACCCATGTCTCGCTGCCATATAGCAGGGTGGAGAGGACCACTGCACGATATACGTGCTACTTTGTCGATAATTTCAGCTCCCTACAACTGAAGACACGGGTACAGAGTCTGCCAAAGGCTTGAGATGCACATCTGATCTGATGTTTAATCTCTTCATCAATGTCTGCAGTGGTGGACAGGTGGGAGCCGAGATACCGAAAGTGGGTAATGTGGTGGGATGCAATCCTAAACAAGGTTCTTAAAACTCCAAAGCACGAGCAGTAGATATATTCCATAAGTAGTACAAGACTTGGCAGGATAACCAACAGGCACAGAAAAACAGGGACAAGCAAAAGGGACTCCGTGCCGTAGCCAGGCCGAAGCCGATCTGAGGGAAGTTAGCTAGCTAGGCAAGGAGAGTTGCTAGACATTACTAGGACAATAAATGAGGTCTTCTAGTTACTTGACTAGCGCGGTACAGACATAGTACATCGGGACATAGTAAGTGAACATAGGCATTAGACATAAGCATAGATATCAGACATGCTATAATAATATGTAGTAATACAGACATGTGAATAAATGGTACAATGAATGGTAACAGAGTCCTGCCGTCAGGCGTGTTCACATATCTTGGTATTTCCATATCTATACAGGTAACATTAGAGAGGGTAGTACCATTAAGCTGGATGGATGGTGGAGGTGTGGCTAAACCAGGGGCAGGCTGAAAGAGAATCTGAGTCTTACGTACATTCACCTCAAGGCCGAAGTGTGTATACGCCTCTGTGTAGGTGTTCAGGATCTCCTATAGGTCACGTTCAGTGTGAGCGACAAGGGTTAGGTTGTCTGCATACTGAAGTTCAGTAATGGAAGCTGCTGACACCTTTGTTCGTGCCCGGAGTCGTCTGATGTTGAAAAGATTCTTCGTCCGGTACTCGATATCCACCCGTCGGCTAAATTAGCCTTGGCACTAGTAAGGATGACAGCCAAGAAAATGGAAAAGAGAGTTGGTGCCAGTACACATCCTTATTTCACCCCCGTTTGGATGGGGAAGAACTCAGACTGGGTGCCATTGTACAGGACACTCCTGTTCATGCCATCGCGGAGCTGCCTCACAATGGCGATGAATTTTGGTGGGCAGCCAAAACGGCTGAGAGTCCGCCAGAGGGCTTTTCTGTTGACCGAGTCGAAGGCCTTGGTTAGATCGATGAAAGCCATGTACAGGTCACGACGCTGTTCTCTGCACTTTTCCTGTATCTGGCAGGCAGGAAAGATCAAGTCAGTGGTGCTACGTGAGGGTCTAAGGCCACATTGAGATTCTGGGAGGAAGTTTTCCGCCTCAGGAAGAAGGCTGTTGAGGAGGACTCAGGCGATAATCTTACCAGCTATGGGCAGCAGCGAGATCCCACGGTAGTCTTACTGGTCTCCCTTGTTCCTAAAAACATTGACGATCGAGGCATCTTTAAGACCTTGGGGATTTCCTCCTTTTCTTATAAATTCTCCAGGAGTGAGTGGGGATGGCTGTTTAACAGAGGTCCTTCTGCTTTATACACCTCGGCTGGGATTCCATGAGGCCCTGATGCTTTGTTATTTTTCATTTGTATGAAGGCAGTAGCTACCTCATCCAGGGATGGAAGATAGCTGAGGTGGGTTAGCTCTGGATGCTGAGGGACCTGCTGGGTAGTCAGGACATCCATATCGGTGTTTCGGTTGAGCAGTAAATGGTAGTGCTCTTTCCAGCGCTGAAGGATATCCTCTTCGTCTTTAATTAGGGAGTTTCCATCGGATGAGCAGAGGGGGGCTGCACCATGAGTGATTGGCCCATAAAATGCTTTAATGGAATTGAAAAAATCGAGCATCATGTGCTGATCTGCATTTTTTTGTGTTTCACATGCTTTATTTTTAAACCAGTCGTTCCTTAGAATGCGAAGTTCACGCTGGGCTGCAGCTTTCTTCTTGTGGAAGGTATCAGCTTTGGTCCTAGAATAAGGGTTGTTCTGCCAGTCAGTTAAAGCAGCACGTTTACCATCGATGAGTACATTGATTTAGGGTCATTTTCATCAAACCAGTCCTGGTGTATTCTTTCGATCTGGCCGAGGGTCTCTGTACAGGTTTTTGTCATGACAGTGTCGAGAATGATCCCATTCTGCACTGGGATTTGGGTTGTTTGTTGTCGAGTTGTTAATAAGCCCATGTTTGAAATGCTCTCTGAAAGCATATACTACTGCTGGATTCTCCACACGCTTAGTGTTAAAACCTCTTCTGGAGGCTTGCTGCCTTCGCCGTTTTGGGGCGACGTGAAGTGAGAGCTTAGCTCTGACGAGCCGATGATCAGTTTCGCAGTAGTCTGAGCCATACTTAGTTCGGGTGATATAGGATGTCTCGGTGATCTCTTTCTCTGACAATGATGTAGTCATTAAGGTGTCCGTGTTTGGATCGTGGGTGTTGCCACGAACCTTTGAACTTGTCGGCCTGCCTAAACAAGGTACTGGTGATAGTTAGGTTGTGTGCACCACACTTGCTGTGGAGTAGACCATGTTTAGGGCACCCTTTTCAGCCCCCTCTCAATGTGGGGTGAGCAGAATGGCTCCTTGAAAGGGCTGCTCAGTCGTACAGACAGGACCGGATTGCACTGCTACCTAGATCCCAGTGCATAAACAACCATCTTATATGTGTCGCCCATGTGCAGAGTTGTGACTAGAGCCTCCTGGCAGTCATCTCTGCCTATCCCCGTCGCCACTTGGTTCTCCTTTTTCCTGATCCAGTCGTTCAGGTGTTGCAACGACTGGGGAAAGGGAGAATTGCAATGGACTGCCGATAGTCCAGTTTGTTGGGTTTGGCTTTTAGTAGCCTGTTCCTCATGCATTCCCTTCGTCCGCCGGTGTCGTCGTTGGTTTCCCATGGTGGTTCTACCTATACCGCTGCTGGGTCTTACAGGAACTCTGAAAGCATGCCTGCCTGGCATGGGGCTCCACCACAGATTTTTCGTTTGGGGTTTACTCCCGTAGCCTTATACATAAGAACATAAGAAAATAAGGAGTCTGCAATAGGCAGGTTGGCATGTGCATGGCAGCTCCTGTCGAGAGTTACTACCACTCTCTATCATCCATGAATCTATCTACCCTCCTTTTAAGACTTTCCAGCGATCCAGCACTTACTACAAAGTTGCTAAGCTTGTTCCACTCGTCCACTAACCTAACCTAACCTAACCTAACCTAACCTAACCAAGGTTTGTCCGCAAGGCAACAGGGTAGTCGTTGGCAGGCGCAGGGACGTGTCCACATGCCAATGAGCCTAATCGCCGACTCTCTGGGGCCCACTGCTACTCCGAGATCCCCTGCTGGTCTAGCCTGGGCCCACGAGGCACCAAGTTACCGTGTGTTGCCACGAGGAGGCACAGCAGGAGTCTTGATGAAGAGGCTGTGTACTGGCAGGGGAAGACTTTTGCAAGTTGCTTCTCTGTTCGCCACGAGGGCTAGCCAGCGGCTTAGCTAAAAGCGAGAGGAAGCAAGCAGTGCTTGCACCTTAACAATAACATAATGCTGCTACACTAGACGTATTACACCACCCTGTGCGCGCACACACACACACACACACACACACACGCACACACACACACGATGGATCTTTATTACAGAAATTTGAGCGGCTGCTTATAAAGATGGAAGAAACGCTTAATTTTAAGGGTACTATAGCTGGTAATAAAACACCCTTGTGAATAATACCTTATACTGAGGTTGATTTCCATTTGTTTTATTGACATTTTCCACAAAGCAGGAAATAAAAAAATCAGTTAAAGAAGTAAGGCACTTATGTATCACAATCAAGGTATTAACCCTTCACATGAATAAGAATCGTTGTTCAAAGGGAACTGTTCCTCTGCTATAATGAGCAAGCCTTTATTAACAATGTGAGTGTACGAACACGTCCCATTATACACTTGTTATTTATTAACATAACTAATACAAGTAAACGAGTGAGGTAGTTTAATAGTCAACAATATTTCTGGTAGTTTTATAGTGTGCATAGGTAAAAGAATCAAAATCAATGTAAATTGAAAATTTTTACAATTTATTCTCCGAAGTCAAAGACAAGGTTGTCAATAGGGACGCGGGGCCTCAGGTGTGCGGACGGGAGGTTTTGGTGCGAATAAGTGGAGGGAAGGCGTGAACAGCTGTGTCGTGGCGGCTACTACAGCATCCCCCCACACTCTCCTACCACACCACCACACACTCCTACCACACCACCACACACTTCCCTACCACACCACCACACACTCCTACTTCTACACTAAACACTCTTACCACACCACCACACACTCTCACTACCACACCACCACATACTCTCATTACCACACCACCACACACTCTCACTACCACACTACCACACACTCCTACCACACCGCCACACACTCCCCTACCACACCGCCACACACTCCTACTCCTACTCCTACACTATACACTCCACTAAACACCACAACACACCCTAACACACCACCACACCTCACCAACACACCACACACACCCCACCACACCACCACACCCCTACCACACACACACCCCTCCCCACCACATCACCACACACACCCTACATCTACTCCCCACACTATACACTCTACCACATCACAACACACCCCAACACACCACCACACACCCCAACACACCACCACACACCCTACCACACCACACACACCCACACACCACCACACACCTCCCAACACACCATCACACACCCCACCACACCACCACACCCCACCACACCAACACACACACCCACCACACCACCACACACCCTCCCAAACCACCACACACACCCAACACACCACCACACACCCCACTATACCACCACACACCCCCTACCACACCACCACACACTCCTACCACACCACCACACACCCCCCAACACACCACCACACACCCTACCACACCACAACACACCCTACCATGCAACCACACACCCTACTAAACCACCACACACCCCTACCACACCACCACCACACATCCCACCATACCACCACACACCCCACCACACCACACACCCCATTAAACCACCACACCCACTATACCACACCCCTAAACACACCACCACACACCCCACCATACCACCCCACCACACCACACCCCACACCACCACACACCTAAACACACCACCACACACCCTACTATACCACCACACACTCCCAAACACACCACCACACACCCTACGACACCACCACACACCCTACCACACCACCACACACCCTACTACACCACCACACACCCTAACACACCCACCACACACCCTAACACACCACCACACACCCCACTATACCACCCCAACACCACCACACACCCCACCAACCCACCACCCCAACACACCCCACACACCCCTACTATACCACACCACACCCCACCATACCACCACACACCCCACCACACCACCAAATCACCACACCACCACCACTAACCCCAACACACACACACCCCACCACCAACCACACCCCACCACACACCCAAACACACCACCACACACCCTAAAACACCACCACACACCCCAACACACCACCCCACCACCACCCCACCACCACACCACACACCCCATACCACCACACACCCCACCACACCACCACACACCCCACTAACCACCACACACCCCACCATACCACCACACACACCCCACTATACCACCACACACCCCACCACACCACCACACACCCCTAAACACACCACCACACACCCCACCATACCACCACACACACCCCACCACAACCAACCACACACCCCTACTACACCACCACACACCCCTATCACACCACCACACACCCCTACCACACCACCACACACCCCACTACACACCACCACACACTCCTACCACACCACCACACACCCCACACACCACCACACACCCCACTATACCACCACACCCCCACCACACCACCACACACCCTACCACACCACCACACACACCTACCACACCACCACACACCCCACCACACCACCACACACCCCACCACACCACCACACACCCTACCACACCACCACACACCTAACACACCACCACACACACCCACCACACCACCACACACCCCTACCACACACCACCACACCATACCACCCCACACACCCCACACCACCACACACCCCTACCACACCACCACAAACCCCACACCACACACACACCCACCACACCACCACACACCCCACCACACCACCACACCCCCTACCACACCAACACACATTCCTAACACACCACCACACACCCCACACCACCACACACTCCCTACTATACCACCACACACCCTAACCACACCACCACACACCCAAACACACCACACACCCTACCATACCACCACACCCTAAACACACCACCACACACCCCACCACACCACCACACCCTCCTACCAACCAACACACATTCCTAACACACCACCACACACCCTAACACACCACCACACACCCTACTATACCACCACACACCCTAAACACACACCACACCTCCCACCATACCAACACACATTCCCAACACACCACCACACACCCCTAACACACCACCACACACCCCACTACACCACCCCACACACCAAACACACCACCACACACCCCTAAACACACCACCACCCCACCACACCACCACACACCCCACCATACCACCACACACCCCTAAACACACCACCACACACCCCACAACCACCACACACCCCCACCACACCACCACACACCCCTAAACACACCACCACACCCCACTATACCACACCACACACCCCAACACCACCACACACCCCACTACACCACCCCACACCCTAAACACACCACCACACACCCCAAACACACCACACACCCCACACCACCACACACCCCACCATACCACCACACACCCCACCACACCACCACACCCTACCACACCACCACACACCCCACCACACCACCACACCCCACCACACCACCACACCCCAAACACACCAACCACACACCCCACCATAACCAACACACACACCCCAAACACCACCACACACCCCACATACCACACCCCACACCACCCCACCACCACACACCCCACTACACCACCACACACCCCAACACCACACCACCACACACCCCACTACACCAACACACACACCCACACACACCACACACACTCCTACTACACCACCACACACCCCAACACACCACCACACACCCCAACACACCACCCCACACACTCCCACCATACCACCACACACTCCTACCATACCACCACACACCCCTAAACACACCACCACACACCCTACCACACCACCACACACCCCACCATACCAACACACACACCCACACACCACCCACTCCACTAAAACCACCACACACCCCACCACACCACCCCACACACCCCAACACACCACCACACAACCCACCACACCACCACACACCCTACCACACCACCACACACCCTAACACACCACCACACAACCCACCACACCACCACACCTCCCACCACACCACCACACCACACCCACCATACCACCACAACCCCACCATACCCAACACACACCCAACACACCACCACACCCCAACACACCACCACACACCCCACTAACCACCACACACCCACCATACCACCACACCCCAACATACCAACACATTCCCAACACACCACCACACACCCCAACACACCACCACACACACCCACCATACCACCACACCTCCCACCATACCAACACACATTCCCAACACACCACCACACACCCCAACACACCACCACACACCCACCACACCACCTCACACACACCCTACTACACCACACCCCAACACACCACCACACCCCCAAACACACCACCACACACACCCCACCATACCACCACACACACCCTACCACACCAACACACCCACCATACCACACACACCCTAACACACCACCACAACATCCCACCACACCACCACACACACCCCACCACACCACACCACACACCCCAACACACCACCACACACCCACCATACACCACCACACACCCCAACACACCCACCACACACCCCAACACACCACCACACACCCCCACACACCACACACACCCCACCAACACCACCACACACCCACATACCACCACACACCCCAACACACCACCACACACCCCTACCACACCACCACACACCCCACCACACCACACCACACACCCTACTACACCACCACACACACCCACCACACCACCACACACCCCAACACACCACCACACATCCCCACCACACCACCACCCCACCAACCACACCCCAACACCACCACACACCCACCACAACACACCCCACACCACCACACCCCAAACACACCACACCACACACCCCACCACACCACACACACCCACCATAACCACCACACCCACCATACCACCACACCCCAACACACCACCACACCCCACCACACCCACCACACCCCACTACACCACCACACACCCCACCACACCACCACACACCCCCACCACACCCCACACCCCACACACCACACACCCTACCATACCACCACACACACCCCTACCACACACCACACACACCCTACCACACCACCACACACACCTACCACACCACACCACACAACCCACCACACCACCACACACCCACTACACCACCACACACACCCACTCACACCACCACCAACCCCACCACACCACCACACACCACACACACCACCACACAACTCCACCACACCACCAATACCACACTACCACACACACCCACCACACCCCACCACACACACCCACACACCAATCAGCACACCCCACCACACCACAACACCCCACCACACCACCACACACCCCACTAACCAACCACACACCACACACCCACCACACACACCCACTACAACCACCACACACCCACCACACACCACACACCCACCACACCACCACACACACCCACTACACCACCACACACACTCCACTACACCACCACACACCACACTAACCACCACACACACCTACCACACCACCACAACCCCACAACCACACACACACAACCCCACCACACACACCCACCACACCACCACACACACATCACACACACCACCACACACACCCACCACACCCCACCACACACCTGCACCACACCACACACACACCCACTACACCACCAACACCCCACCACACCACCACACACCCCACCACACCCACCACACACACCCCACCACACACCACACACCCCACCACACCACCAACCCCACCACAACCACCCCACGCACCCCACCACACCACCACACACCCCACCACAACCACACACCCCACCACACCACCACACACCTGCACCAGACCACCACACACACCCCACCACATCACACACCCCACCACACTCCACACACCTACCACACCATAAGATGTATATATATTATCTTTACTATTGATAATACAATATAAATTATTATTATTATTATTGTTATTGTTATTGTTATTGTTATTGTTATTGTTGTTATTGTATTGTTGCTGCTGTTGTTGTTGTTGCTGTTGTTGTTGTTGTTACATTTTCTGCCTCTGCAGTCCTCGATGTGGGTAAGTGACCTAGCCAAAATCCGTAAAAAACAAAAAAAAACACCACATCTCCCTACCACACCACCATACACACCCCACCCCACCCTCCCCGCCACACACCACCACACACCCCATCACATCACCACACACCCCACCACACCAGCATACACCCTTACCACACCACCATACATTCCCCTACCACACCACCATAAACATCCTTACAACATCACATACCCCTCCCACATTACTACACACTTCCTATCACACAACCTCACCACATTATTATTCACGGCAATTCCTTGAGGTAGTGTTATTGTTGTAAGATATTTTTAGTGAAAGTTGATTTTTAAACAACGTGATGGTAGAGACCCCATGTATGGTATTAGTTATATTTAAAGAGGGAAGTTCATAACTGATGTTAGGTGGCGGCCTGTGTTTGTTTTGAAAATATTTCCTTTATGATGCTCATTTGAGAGTTTTTGTTTCACTATGGGACTACAATCTCAGAGATTAATATTCGTCTTTAAACTAAAATTGCATTAGTGCATTTAGTCACGTGTGCGTCTGTATTTTCGTTTCATTGTTGGATTCATAATTTCTTCATTTTGTGTTGATATTGTTTTGGAGCTCACCACGAGAGTCAGTTATTCTGCTTGTGCGGCAAAAATAGCTCATGAGTTCAGCTTTAATACGCTGACATAATATACTGGATGGACAGTTGTGTGCTGAAGACTTTTTTGTAACGTTTTTTCGTTGAGCCATCATTCACGCGACGTGGAAGTGATGTGTATTTCCGCTAGTGACGTCATTGTATCGTGGGCGTTAGTTATTGTTTGGATGTTATTATTATTATTATTATATAATTATTATTATTATTACACACACATCGGATATACTGTACATTCAAAAACATACTGGCACACACACACAAACATATAAACGCACAAAGTGAAAGATAGATAGATAGGTATTTCTGGATTCGTGTACCTTTCTTAGTATTTGGGAATACATAAGTGATCTCTGTAAGGTGTTTTATTTGTGTGTGTGTGTGTATTATTTTTCATCTGTATGATGGCAGTAGCAACCTCATCCAGGGATGGAGGATAGCTGAGGTGGTGGCTCTGGATGCTGATTAACCTGCAGGAAATCCTGAACACCTACGCGGATACGTATGCACACTTCGTCCTTGAGGTGAATGTACATAAGACTCAGATTCTCTTTCAGCCTGCCCCTGGTTCAGCCACACCTCCAACATCCATCCAGCTGAACGGTACTACCTTCTCTAATGTTACAACTTTGGTATCTCGGCTCCCACCTGTCCATCACCACAGATATCGATGAAGAGTTTCAGCATCGTATCAGATGTGCATCTCAAGCCTTTGGCAGATTCCATTCGTGTCTTCAGCTGTAGGAAGCTGAAATTATCTACAAAGTTACACGTATATCGAACAGTGATCTTCCCCACCCTGCTATATGGCAGCGAGACATGGGTCAGATACAGGAGGCACCTCAAGGCACTTGAAAACTTTCTCCAACGTTCACGTTCCATCCTCCGAGTTCGCTGGGAGGACAAGAGAACAAATGCCAGTATTCTTGCTGACACCAACTGTAGAAGCATCGAGGCTACCATTATCCAAGAACAACTAAGCCGCTGGACTGGCCATGTTACCCGCATGGACGTCAGTACACTGCCAAAGCAGCTGCTTTACAGTCACCTAACGAATAGTAAACGTAACGCCAAATCGAATCCCTCACCTGGGAGACGATTATTCTACACCGTAACGCTTGGAGGATCACCACACAAGAAGGTGTCAATACTTTCGAGTTATCCCGACTGCAAAACGAGGCAGAAAAGCGCAGACGCCGGAAAGACACTGCTGGCCCCTCCTGCACTAGATGTAGCCTCCACATGTGCAACATCTCTGATCGACCCTGCCGGTCCCGTATCGGCCTCTTTAGTGACCTCAGAACTCAAACCTAGGTAACATCTGTAATAACTCATATCATTGTATCATAGCTGGATGATTGTCATACTCGATTCCGAGTGACAGCAAAGTAGTAGTATTAGTAGTAGTGTGTGTGGGCCTGCATATTAAGTTTTCTGGTGAAATGAAAACAATCAAACCTAACCTAACTAAAGTTGTTCAAGGACCGTTAAGTTATATTTCATTAGGATAAGTTAGGTTAGGCTCAGATCGTCTACTTGAATAAGAAAAAGTTTATTTGCCTCGTTTGTGGTATTTTGTATACCTTGGTAGTGTTGTGTTCCGCCAAGTTCTGAGATACTGTGGCGTGAAATTTTAACATGTGAATGTTACATCCCTGTCACATTCCTCGTCCGACAGGCATGCGACACTATCCATAGTCAGCTTTCTCAAAGATTCGTAGGATATATTTTCTTTGTAACTGGAGATTAAATTAAGCTGACTTAAGCCAAGAGAAATACCGAATTAACGTCCAATATGGTATCAACTTTACTCTAAGTCTTCCTGGACTAAGTGCGGGTTCTCAGCACCAGCCATAAGGCAAAATTAACGCGCTGTCACAAATGAATTTGTAACCAGATAATGGTTTCTTAAAGTTAAGTCACTGACTTACTGACACTTACAGAAGGAGAAAAAAATGTGATACGAATGAAGAAAAATTATCACTTACTGCTGGACGAGAGTTTTCGTTCATTCCCTGTTGAAAAATTTATCTCTCGCTCCATGACGGACATGGTTTCTTCGTTAGTGCAGTTTATTAATAACTTATACACGTTTATTTTACACATGGGGGTCCCTCTGCCTTTGTGTCAGTTCACTCTACGGGTATTCAAATATGGCACCAGCGCCCGTGGAATAATAGTGCTGACGTGACAAACTATTAGTAGGACAGTGCAGTACTGTTCATCTCGTAACATGGCTGTCCTCCCATTATCTCTTAACACGGCTGTCCTCCATTATCTCAACACGGCTGTCCTCCCATCATCTCTGCAACATGGCTGTACTCCCATTATCTCTTAACACGGCTGTCCTCCCATTATCTCTTAACACGGCTGTCCTCCCATCATCTCGTAACATGGCTGTACTCATTATCTCTTAACACGGCTGTCCTCTCATCATCTCGCATGGCTGTCCTCCCATTATCTCTTAACACGGCTGTCCTCCCATCATCTCGTAACATGGCTGTCCTCCCATTATATCTCTTAACACGGCTGTCCTCCCATCATCTTGTAACATGGCTGTCCTCCCATTATCTCGTAACACGGCTGTCCTCCGATTATCCTGTAACATGGCTGTCCTCCCATTATCTGCAGCACGGCTGTCCTCTCCCATCATCTCGTAACATGGCTGTCCTCTCCCATCATCTTGTAACACGGCTGTCCTTCATCTCGCAACATGGCTGTCCTTCCCATCATCTCGTAACATGGCTGTCCTCTCCCATCATCTGCAACACGGCTCTCCTCTCCCATCATCTCGTAACACGGCTGTCCTCTCCCATCATCTCGTAACACGGCTGTCCTCTCCATCATCTCGTAACATGGCTCTCCTCTCACTATCTGCAACACGGCTGTCCTCTCCCAGCATCTCGTAACATGGCTCTCCTCTCACTATCTCGTAACATGGCTGTCCTCTCCCATCATCTCGCAACACGGCTGTCCTCTCCCCCATCATCCTGCAACATGGCTGTCCTCTCCCATCATCTCGTAACACGGATGTCCTCTCCCATCATCCTGTAACACGGCTGTCCTCTCCCATCATCTCGTAGCACGGCTGTCCTCTCCCATCATCTCGTAACACGGCTCTCCTCTCACTATCTCGTAACATGGCTGTCTTCCATCATCTCGAACATGGCTGTCCTCTCCCATCATCTCGTAACACGGCTGTCCCTCCCATCATCCTGTAACACGGCTGTCCTCTCCCATTATCCTGTAACACGGCTGTCCTCTCCCATCATCCTGTAACATGGCTGTCCTTCCCATCATCTCTCGTAACACGGCTGTCCTCTCCCATCATCTCGTAACACGGCTCTCCTCTCACTATCTCAACATGCTGTCCTTCTACCATCATCTCGTAACATGGCTGTCCTCTCCCATCATCTCGTAACACGGCTGTCCTCCCCATCATCCTGTATCACGGCTGTCCTCTCCCATCATCCTGTAACACGGCTGTCCTCTCCCATCATCCTGTAACATGGCTGTCTCTCCCATCATCTCGTAACATGGCCTCCTCTCTCACTATCTCAACATGGCTGTCCTCTCCATCATCTCGTACACGGCTGTCCTCCCATCATCTCGCAACACGGCTGTCCTCTCCCATCATCCTGTAACACGGCTGTCCTCCCCATCATCCTGTAACACGGCTGTCCTCTCCCATCATCCTAACACGGCTGTCCTCTCCCATCATCCTGTAACACGGCTGTCCTCTCCCATCATCTCTGTAACATGCTGTCCTCTCCCATCATCTGCAACACGGCTGTCCTCTCCCATCATCTCGTAACACGGCTGTCCTCTCCCATCATCTCGTAACACGGCTGTCCACTCCCATCATCCTGTAACACGGCTGTCCTCTCTCCCATCATCTGTAACATGGCTGTCCTCTCCCATCATCTTGTAACACGGCTGTCCTCTCCTCATCTGCAACACGGCTGTCCTCTCCCATCATCCTGTAACATGGCTGTCCTCTCCCATCATCCTGTAACACGGCTGTCCTTCTCCCATCATCCTGTAACATGGCTGTCCTCTCATCCTGTAACACGGCTGTCCTTCCCATCATCTCGTGATATGGCTGTCCTCTCCCATCATCTCGTAACACGGCTGTCCTCTCCCATCATCCTGTAACACGGCTGTCCTCTCCCATCATCCTGTAACACGGCTGTCCTCTCCCATCATCCTGTAACACGGCTGTCCTCTCCCATCATCTCGTAACACGGCTGTCCTCTCCCATCATCCTGTAACACGGCTGTCCTCTCCCATCATCCTGTAACACGGCTGTCCTCTCCCATCATCCTGTAACACGGCTGTCCTCTCCCAGCGTCTGTGTTAAGCTAATATGAGAACCTTGGTGTTCGTCTCTGTGCTATTTTCACACTTAATTGCCCAGCGTCACATCCACATACTGCCTCTGGTGATGTACTTGGGTCTAACACTTTTCTTTTTCGACCAAGGAATTTGTTGTCTCTGATTATATGACTTGATGTTTCCTAATATTTTCTTGCCCATGATCACTCTGTGTTATTTAACTGATTTTCATTACTTTAGAATTATACAGTACACTATACGACTTTCTGTTGTTTTTAACTATGTGTGTGTGTGTGTGAGGCCCTGAACACTCGTAAACATACAAAGTTGCATGCCACATGAAGCTTACAGCACTATATTGAAATGTTACAGTCACTAGTTAATATATAGAGATAATCCTTACTTTCATATATTGGAGAAAACCTGTTTTAATTCGTGGCTGTCTTACTGTGAACGACATATGTATACAGAATATGCATGATGTATGTGTTGCAAACTGCGTTTAACGAAGCTTTAATCAACAGATATGGAATTTACCTTCATTTTCATCTCTCTCCCTCTCTCTCTATACATACATTATATATATACAGGGTATGTATATATATATATATATATATATATATATATATATATATATATATATATATATATATATATATATATATATATATATATATATATAATTTCACATAAAAAGATGTGGCCATAATTTTATAGCTTCAGTTTGTACCGCAAATTCATGAAACTACTTTTCTGCTGTTTTTACCTATTTTATATTTTAATATTCAAAACTAGAATTTATATAAATGTAAACATCAGTGACTTGTGGGATCAAACTTGTCTATAAAGATGATAAAAAAACTTTTATTTATTTTCTGGTTGTCCGGGATGTGTTAAGTTTCTTGTGTTGGCCACCACGGCGCTGTGGTCGCCCTCCCTCCTGCGTGTTGGGTGTTCTTCCACGCCTCAATCAATATTGCCGCCACAGGCCCCAACACGGACCTACCACCGCTGCTGACCAATTTAAGTGATTACTGTGTCCTTCATAGACTATTGCTTCACGTCTTCTGTATACGAAACCAATCTGCTTGATGTTTGGATTCATCTGAATGTTTTAGTTGGTGTAATTTTGCATTGGTTTGTATCTTTGCGTTTAATGGGGCTGATGTAACCGGGTTTAGCTTTTTTTTTTCGAGGGCGGGAGGGGGTATTTGGAGAAAAAATACTGGACAAATCTATCTGATACTTTTCCGTGAGACAAAATCGCTCTTGACGAATTCTCACTGGACAAAATTTCTACTAGACAGTTTCTCATTGGGCAAATTTCACCAAACGATTCTAGGCGTGCTGATGTGATAGATTTTTATGATCTGTTATCTATTGATCAAATGCTTATAGTTATTAGCTCTCTTGAGAGAACTGTTTGTTTCCTTCGATCAGCTGAGTATTGAAGAGTTGTGGGCCTTGTGGCAACACACACTAACGCGCCCGCGATCTAGGGACCAGAACATAGTTGTCATTTTAAATAGTAACTAATTGTTTAATTAAGTGATGAATCAAGAAAACTACTTTTGGAAAAAAAAGTTTGTGTGGGGGTGGAGGTGGGGGTGGGGGTGGAGGAATCACAATAAACTTTCCTGATACCAGATGGACCTACTGACCAAAACTCACTTGATCAGTTAATAAAAGGAACAGAGGTGGAACTTAAGAGGTTTTATGTACTGTACACACGTACACACACTGTATATTTATATATGAATTGTGTAAATCAACTCGGATTATCCAAGCTAAATCATAAACAAATTACTTTTGGTTGTGAGAGAAATTTCAGCGCGTCGAAAAATCATGAAATAAAATTAAATAGCAAATAATACTTCTAGGTTTTCTGTGAACCAATATGTGTGGTTGACCCCCCAACCCACAAACCCCCTCCCCCCAACCCCCCGCACCAAATAAATTGCAAATGACCCAGCTAAATTCAAGCTCCATGTATACCTGACCTGGACCAGGGCCAGAAAACGAAATGTTCTTGCAAAATCGGGGGTTAGGATAAGTGAGGTTAAATTACACTAGGTTAGAGGTGGGACATACCAGAATAGGGGTAGGTTAAGTTAGGTAGGCGTGGGTTAGATCAAATTGACGGTGGGTCAAGTTAGGTTAAGTTTAGGTCAGCCTATGTTAGGGGTGTGTTTGGCTAAGTTAGGTTAGACTACATTAGAGTTTATTAATTTTACCAGATAAAGTCTGAGAGCAAAGACGTAATGAAGTTGCAACGATTATGGCTACCTCCTCCACACACACCTTAACCAAACCGTAATTTCGGTATATCTACCCATCGTCCCAGTCCTATCTCTCTTATCGTGAATAGTTGCAGTTTCGCGTAGCAATTATCAAACTGCTTGGGTGCATAAGACAGACTAATGCATGGTAGGGACATATAAAGCATAATTCTCTTGTTGTGTGTCTGGTCAATTATACTACCATGAGCCTTTAATTCTGGTGAAAATAACAAAGCGAGGGAGTTTTACGATGATGTAATTATTCTCACAGGGATTATTAACTCTACTGTAACTGAATAATAGTCTACCCGAAGTATTATAGATCCGTTTTTACTTATTTCTTCTCTTTTTTCATAATTTCGTTCTTATAGAAATAAAGGACAACATAGCATTTATGTAAATTAGGGAGAATAATTATTATTATTTTTACTTCTACTGCTACTACTACTACTAGTAGTGGTTGTTTGCCCTGGACACAACCACACACACACCTCTCTCTGACCATCAACACGACCTGATCTGCAAATTTGATGAGAGGCTTTTGCACCATCCTCGACACCGGTTCCTACTACCACCCGAGATCCCTCGTCCGAGAATGCTGTTCGACACCACAACCGCATCCAGCCCATACGAGCACGAACTTATCGCTATAAGAACAGCCCAGTCCCAACCATTCTAAAAATTATCAATAACTTGTAATCAACCAGTGTATTCACTCCCAGTTTATCTTACTTTTTGCACTGTCACTATATTGAAATGCCTTGTAGTTTGAGCTTTTCCCCACCTAGGTATTATATATCATATTTGTATCACTTATGTTACTTGTATATTATTTGTAAATCAAGTGACCCATACCCCAATTATGTAACTGTATATTTTCAGCCTTCCGACTGCCATGCTCTTACAGTAAACCGTTAATTATTATTATTATTATTATTATTATTATTATTATTATTATTATTATTATTATTATTACACACACACACACAAACTATGCATTATTCATCATTACTTTCATAATGTTCTCTTGGGTTAATCATTAAGAGCGTGGCAATAAACAAAGGCAATCAATTTCCACTATTTTATTTATTTTTTGGCTTGTCGGGTACTTACACGAGAGAAACTATTGTATCTCATCCAAGATAAACAACCATTTACTGATCGAAAAAAAGTCTAAAGGTGGCGGCACAATGGGCACTTTCCTCCAAACATATTTGGCAAACACGGTTCGACCAGCAAAACAAAGAGACGTTTTGCGTCACACTGGGATGTTTTGTTGGCGCGTCTGCCCAACGCAACGAAAACAACAACAAAGCGTCTAGACGAGGTTCGCAATGGATCCCGTTACTACAGTTGAGGCCTTGCAGGATTGTGCTATATAGTAAGTTCTTAAATTGCTGAAGCAAGTGAGGCGTTTGCAAAAGCTAAAGAAAAAGACAAATGGAAACGACGTTTTTTTTTTTTAATGGCAGCGGTTCGCTGGTCAAAGAAGACCCTGAATAGTGATTTAATAATACTAGAGAAGTTTTAGAGTGATGAATAAATAGCAATATGTCACCGTTTATTTATTATATTTTAAATTAATATTGTTTCATGATTTATTTAAAATTTTACTTGAAATTACATGAAGCTCATTTGAGCATTAATCCGGCCAGCAAAAATACCCACCAAACCCTTGTCCATTTCTAGCAACAGCCGAAATCCTGCTGTTTACTGGGCCATCAGGCTAAAGGCACAAATTTAAAACCTATTTCAGTTTATTGATATGAATAACACTGTTTCATATATACTATGTGAGTAAGGAAGAAAAATAACTCCAAGTCTTAAATCCAATGTGAAGAGTGAAAGTCATATGACCAGAGGTGTCACGCGATGCGTGTTGAGGTCGGTTACAACACAACATTAAACATGCATCACGCACCCGCACAAAAATATGAGCTCCTACGCTGCTCTGTAAACTGATATGCCATATCACATTCAATAGTTATAACAAAGTAATACATGTAATTAACAGATAAAACTATTGTATAGAATATCACAGAGAAAATGAATGTAAAGAAATAAAGCTATGAATCCCTAGGGTTGTGTAGGTACGCTCACGCTCGAGTAATGGTTACACTGACACGCAAGCCGGTAAGGTGACATAGTTACTTCCCTCCCGCCTCAGATATCACAGCCAGCAAGACAACATGAATCATAGTACGCGGGGTGCTCATTAAAATAACAATTAGCCCTGAAGACAACGTAACCCCACACTGCACTAGACACCAGGCAGGAATTATCGTTAAGCAAGCTATCAACAGCTTAAACCCAATGGGAATAAGATTTTTAATGTTCCGGTGTTAAGAATAATTTTAATATTCACATTTCAACGCGATAATGAGTTTCACACTTAAGAGACTCTAAGTGGCTGTTAGACAAAATTCTACACATAACCAACTTAACTAGGTACTTTACTTAACCTTACAGTACCCCCCTAAATCTCAATTAACCTTACAGTACCCCCCTTGAACCTCAATTAACCTTACAGTACCCCCTGAACCTCACTTAACCTTACAGTACCCCCCTGAATCTCAATTAACCTTACAGTACCCCCCTGAACCTCATTTAACCTTACAGTACCCCCCTGAATCTCAATTAACCTTACAGTACCCCCTGAACCTCAATTAACCTTACAGTACCCCTGAACCTCCTTAACCTTACAGTACCCTGAATCTCAAAATTAACCTTACAGTACCCCCTGAACCCCAATTAACCTTACAGTACCCCCCTGAACCTCAATTAACCTTACAGTACCACCCTGAATCTCAATTAACCTTACAGTACCCCTGAACCTCAATTAACCTTCAATTAACCTTACAGTACCCCCTGAACCAATTAACCTTACAGTACCCCCTGAACCTCACTTAACCAACCCCCCCTGTACAACCCCTTGAACCTCAATTAACCTTACAGTACCCCCTGAATTAAGTATACAATACCCCCTGAACCTCCACTTAAACTTACAGTACCCCATTAACCTCCCTTAACCTTACAACACTGAACACTCAATTAACCTTACAGTACCCCCTGAACCTCCTTAACCTTACAGTACCCCCTTGAACCTCACTTAACCTTACAGTACCCCTGAACCCCAATTAACCTTACAGTACCCCCTGAACCTCACTTAACCTTACAGTACCCCCCTGAACCTCACTTAACCTAACAGTACCCCCCTGAACCTCATTAACCTTACAGTGTAACCCCCCTGAACCCCAATTAACCTTACAGTACCCCCTGAACCTCACTTTAACCTTACAGTACCCCATGATCCCCTAACCACCCCCCTGAACCTCACTTAACCTTACAGTACCCCCCTGAACCTCACCTTAACCTTACAGTACCCCCCTGAACCCCAATTAACCTTACAGTACCCCCATTAACCTCACTTAACGTTACAGTACCCCCTGAACATCACTTAACCTCACTTAACCTAAAAGAAACTTAAACTTGTGGGAGTTTGCCCAGAATGTAGATTACTATGATGAGGGTTGTGGGAAACTATAGTAGCGCTGTTTCCATGATACCAGGAAGCGTAATGCTCAGGACAGTAAGATCCAACCATATGACTGAGTAAACTGGTCTGCGACAATCCTTCTTCCCATTGTGACTAGTTAGTCATCCATATTTTGTATGACGGGCCTAAGACTGATAACTAAGGAAATTGCACTCATTTCTGGTGTTGAATTACACCAAGTCTTCGGGTCTGAGCGAGATACGAAATGAGTCAATCTATCTTGTTAGGTATAATTGGAAACATAAAAAAGCTGCTCACAAACTGATGTACTTGGAAAAAAATAGAAATTATCGCTATTTGACAAAGTCCTTTTTTAACATTAAGTTGACACTCCGTCAGAAGGATATCCTGGGACAACTATTTTATTTTGTTTACTATAAATATAAATATAAACGTTGGGCAGCAGGCAAAGTATTTCCTGACATTTGACCTTTTCCTACAAAGGTCACCAGAGAATATCCCCCTTAAACGGCGCAACACACCGCCGCACCACGCCAAGTCATCACGGTTTTTAGACAATAAGTTAGGTGCAGTATTTAAATATAAACCAACGAACAATAATGATATAGACAGTTACAAACTATTTGAATAATGATAACCGTAATAACACTACCACAAGAATAGAAATAATAGCATTACTACTAATAATAATTAGGAAAAGTTGCTGTAAAAGTAATAATAACGATAACGATACTGTAATATGTAAACTGTCCACACCTTTATCTCCCCTCTCCCACACTAACCCTTTGCTATATGTATATCTAAATTATAACGAGCATTTTGTGGGATAAAACTTTAACATTGAATATCTCACATCAAACTAAGAGACGACGGCCCAGAGATTTCAATATTATAACAGTATTTTAGTATTTTACCCTAAATTTTCCCTCTGCTTCAAAGCCCTGCCCTCTTTGAACAACTAATATTGTCCGTAATTTTATCTGTTAAAATACTCGAAAAATATAAATTTGTGCCGGAAACGTAATAGAATAAAGTATTTTTTGCTCCTTTTCCCTATATTAATATAAATATGAAATTCAATTCTCGACTTTACCAAAATTGTCTTCCGTTATCAGTTAGTTGAAGAAAAACATCAATCGCCAATCACAGCTAAAATTCTCCTCTTTCCCGGTGGTGACATTAGTGTAAACGATTCCTGCGCTTATAAGGTATTTTACTTTCAAAACGTAGTCTACAGTAGATTAGATATTCGACACCAATAACTCTGATGAAAGGAAACTCAGCTATTTATGTTTGTTTTATATTAATCACACACTAAAACTGATTATTAAGAGAAATTTTACTTAAATGTAACTCACCTGATTGGCGCTGAAATGGAGTGACATGATTGATGGGTCGGTATGAGGCTACCAGCTGCATGACGCCCCATACCCCAGCCGCCCGCCACTGGTGACAATCAGTGGACGTCTTACATGGCCAAGCCAAGCAGTCTACACTTGGCGATAATTATTTCCTGCTTACGCTCACCTCTCACCAGTTTATATATATTTTCCCAGTTCTTCCAAATTACACCAATTTTGGAGTATTTTAAACACCGAGAGACAGTGACACTGAGTATTTGCAGGTTCCGATTTCATCTTCATTATACTAGCGAGCGAGGCAGGTGACAGTAGTACAGTACTAGCAACACCGCTTTTGGCCACTGTAAATATCACAGAAAAGAATACAATTAGATTTTAGGGTTTTTAATTTGCTATTAGCATATATTTGTTACTAATCTGGTGACAGTGAGAGTAGGTCATGCTATTAGGGACTGCGGTTAAAGTACACTGTACACTAATACTGTACATTATTCGATGCATGAAGAGGCAGTGTGCGACACTTCCCCAACTGTAAAGACATATACCATTCACTTCTAGGTAGACTGAGGACACCCCTGGTGTGAATCATTGAAACTTAAGACGGGCGAGCACTGTATACACTCACCCACTCACCCAATTTCAAAATTATGAATATGATGGCACTTGCAGTCAAATAAGTTTATCATGTTAGTTTTGTGGTAGAGATTAGTTCAGGGCAACTCAAGGATACGTAATAGGATTGTAAAATTATTTTTGTCAAGTATATTTATTCACATTTTCCCATTTGTATTCATTCTTTGAATTACCGGTCCATGTGATTACATATCATTAATTCATAGTTTCCTTATTTCTTAAGAACAATTATTCCCTCTTGTTGCTCTCTAATGGAGAAAAATGGATTTAAACAGCCGCAGCATTATATACTGTATATATATATATATATATATATATATATATATATATATATATATATATATATATACATATATATATATATATATATATATATATATATATATATATATATATATATATGCTGATAACCACAAGAAGAAAACACGAAGTTCCTAAGCGCTGTGTAATTCACTAGATCACGCGCACCTACAGTGATTTACTTGCATATATATATATATATATATATATATATATATATATATATATATATATATATATATATATATATATATATATATTTCATTAGCCCAACAAAGCACGCGGACTTCTACATACAATCAACACCTCAACCCGTAGGTTCACGGCGCCATAAGCTCGTTGAACAGGCTTTGTGTGAAATATAACAAAGTCTAGGACTGCTTTTAGTATCCTGGTGGTCCAGCAGTTAGCGTTCCCCGGTCACAGTCATAGGCTTGTGGGCCGTGGGTTCGAATCCTGGCGGGTTGAGGTGTTGATTGTGTATATATATATATATATATATATATATAACCTCACCAGCCATGTTCAAAGTCCGCGTGTTATATGGACTAAAAATGAAGCATATATCGCAATATATATATATATATATATATATAGTATATATTGCGATATAGATTATTTCGTGACCTATGACCACGTACTGAAATACAAATTGAATGTTCCGCAGATGATTGACCGAGGCTTGAGTTTGCATTGGTCATATAGATGGATAGGTCTTCTCTGCCGTAAAAAAAAAATATTATTTTTGCATTTTCTGGTAAAAATTTTCATCTCTAAATTTCATCTTCTAAATGGTTCTTCAGGTTTAATTTTCTTTTCAGGAAATAAGTTTTTAGTTAGAAAATAATATCTGCCTGAGTTATGATTTTGTTGGAATTGGTTAGGTTAGAACAATAAATGGTTACCTTCAATTTTCTCATCCGTATTTTAAATTCCCCAAAACAGTATTGGGACTTGAGCCAGATCTAAATATTAGGTCGTGATAGACTAGGCTAGTTTAGGGCTTCATTACTAAAAGAAAACAAATCTGGCAACCCAAATCATAGTCAAAACGAAACATAAGTAACATATTTATGAAAAGGCAACTTTCTAATTGGATAAGCTAATGATGTATACATGTAATGTATATATGAAAATGTTCTCACATAGATGATACAGGAAATGTTTTAAGCACTGTACTCAGCTCTCGGCCTATAAAATAGACGAAAACTTTTTTGAACATGAAACTGATATGGTGTGTGTGTGTGTGTCACTATTTCTGTTTTTGTTATATGTCCGTCTGAGCGATAGTATGTATTTTGTTAATGTTTGTATGAATGTTAAGTGCATGTATGTATTCATATATACTGTATTTTACACACGGATGCAATTAACTTGAGCCAAGTCACAACGCAATATTTAATAAAGATATCGTATATTAGTATTTCAATAACAGTATTGTTTTGTTAGTAATTATTGAAGATCACTTTACGTTATTGTTTTATTCTTGAGACGTTAAATTTAATCGTATTTGGCCAATGCACACCAGCCACGAGTTACCCAGGCTGCCGTAACACTTGGCGTTACTAAACGTAACATTGGAAGATAAAACGAATCATACGTTTGCTATACTCCAAGACCCCTGAGAGAGAAAAAAGTTAATCTACCATATGTAGCAGTTATCCGTCGGTGCCAGTAGAAGCAGTCTAGGTGGGTGACCGCAGCTCCAACTCGCTACACTGCATGACTTTTCAAACGGATCGAATTCTGGAGGTAAGGGATCTTTACCACCATACTGGAAGAAGCAGCCGCTGTCTTGTCCCTTCTGTACCGTCACCACTTCGTGCCCTAACTTTCTTCTGCTTCATCCATCACTACCTCATCGTTTTCCCAAACACTTTTTGTTGTTCTTCCCGCGCACACTACTACCGCCAACAACCCCCTACAACCTGAGCCAAGACGCAGCCTGCTAGTAGGACGAGGGTGAGAGAGTCACTATTGACCAGGATGTGCGTCTCCCCTTCTCCTCCTCGGCCTTCCCAGGTGGAGCAACTAGCAGTGGTCATGCGAGCCTTCCTGACCGGCTGGCGGAGCCTCCCCCATGTCGTGAGGAAGGTATCTACCTTCATACCTAACGCTCATGGCACCCTAAGCTTGACGTTTATATATATCCTCACACATCTTATTTGAGCTTGTCGACCGAGGGTTAAATAAAATATCTAACAATAATACAGTAGGATAGTCTTATATTTGTATTAGAGAGGTGTGAGATGGGTGTTCAGCGGGTGACCAGGAACGAAAAGTTACGAAAACTGGCTGCGAAGAGAGATGCCTAATGTTAACGTTTCCCCCCTGCTTCCCCGAATTTCCATGGATGTAAAGTCCTTTTAGCTCACCCATTCACATTCAGTATCACAGTTTACACAATCCTAGCTGAAAAACGACGAGACTAAATGGTTGATTATCGCAAATTCAACGGTAATCTTTTCATCATTCAAATGAGTGCCAAGCATGGCGTCCCTCGGTTGCCATGACGACGGCGTTGCTCGTGACATCTACTGGAGTTTGTTACTACTACTACTACTACTACTACTACTACTGCACACACACACACACACACACGAGCGCGCGATTCGAATCCCAAAGTTTAGTGCGGTAAATTTATTTAGATTTAAAGTGAATAGAACACTTAAATTGGTGATAAGATATTCTCCATCACTGCCCATCGCGCTGGTTCGGCTGTCAGGTATGGGTCTCTGAGATGCGTTTTTGTTATCAATTAGAGAGAAATACAGAATTTTTTTGTTAATCCAAATAGAAATGCATTGCAAGTAATGGACTCTGATATTTATTTACCCTCTTATCTGTATAATAGGATGAAATTAATTCCTTCCCCACATATAAAAATAAATTAGCTGTTTGATTTGTACTGTACATGGACGTTTTTCGTTTTGATCAGCTCTGGCATAGAATATAGTTACTGTGTTTACCAGTGTAAGTAGCAATTTATGTACAGTATATATATGTGTACAGTGAGAGAACGAAGTGTCTTCTCAGCCTTGGCCGAAGTATAATGAAATCTGACTACCTAAAACAGTGAAAGGTGTCTCTTCCAACCCTTTTCCAAGGTTCCTGGTGGCGTGCATTCACT
>NW_024735503.1:3155321-3207821 GCF_018991925.1 Homarus americanus | reverse complement strand
CACAACATTTCACCATAATAGAAATAATCACCGTTCGTTCACTCACGTGTGCGGGCTTATAGCTCCACCTAACTCGTAGGATCACTCTAAGTAACTCCTGGTTATAGCTAATGTGTACTGTACAGGGGCAGGACGATACTGTCAGCCAGAGGCGTCCCGAGCTCTTATCTATGATCATAACAACGAAATGCTTAGTGTACGTCCACGAACATCTGGCGAGGCGGCCACCGATCACCATCGATCACATGGTATGCGAGTCAGAGGTCGTGGCATACGAGGGCGGCGATAACACTCCCCCCGTTGGGCACATGCCAAAAACTCAGAACATTAAACGGCGCCCTCGAGGAGACAGATCTTAGAAAACAGGTTGGAGAAACTCGCGGACAGCAGTGCACACACGAACCTGATGAAAGGGACCATCTGCACTAGCAATCACTTCCACAAACCGACCAAGGGGCCATTTGCCGCGAGGAAGGGTTTCTCCGGTAATGAGAACAAGATCGTTGACTTTGAAGTTACGAACAAGCTAAGGATGTTTTTGCCGCTTGCTCAGAATCGGTAGGCATTCCTTGGTCCAGCGCTGCCAAAACCAGTCTGTCAGAAACTGTTCATGTTGCCACCTGCGTCGGTAGATGCCTTTCAGTGGGCTTCCGCTGAGAGGAGGGACTGGAGCAGAGTCACGTCCAAGCATATGTAGTAGAGTCATGGTCCCCAAATCCTTGGCATCAGTTGACACTGCAGTTATTGGGCGGCTGTTAACGATAACTTCTGCCTCACAGAATAATGTCTGTAGTCTCTCATCGGTTATGACTTGATACCTGACGATTGCCCTAAGCACCTTACGCACTGTACAGATTTGTCTTTCCCATATACCTCCCATATGTTATGCCACAGGGTGATTGAACACCCACTCCACCTCCTTCTTCAGAAGATGTTGCTGTATGTGTTTGTCTGTCATTCAATTGCGAGTGGCTGCCCTGAGTTCTTTGGAGGCTCCAACCGTGTTTGTGCTATTATCTGAGCGGATGCGTTCAGGAGTACATCGGCGTGCCATGAAACGGGTGATCGCATTGATGAGAGCGTCGACATCAAGAGAGTTGAGCACTTTCAGCTGGGCTGCTCGGGTTGTCAAGCATGTGAACAGACACCCATAGCACTTGGCTGTCTTGCGCCCTTGTTTGCTCTGGAACGGACCAAAACAATCCAATCCTGTAAAGGCAAAGGCAGGCTTTCCAGGGCAGGTCCAATCTGCTGGTAGCACGGCTTCCCTTTGATGCATGTACACCCAGTTGTTGCGACGGCAGACAGTGCATGCCTTGGAAATCTTATCCAGCAGACCACGACACTTAAGTATCCAGAAAATTTGACCCAAGAATGAAAGTGTGTTGTTACGAACCATGCCATCAATTGTCATGATCTACCTACCCAGCACTACGAACCACGCCATCTATTGTCCTGATCTACCTACCCAGCACCACGAGCAACGCCATCTAGGGACGAAACCCGAGTATGACTAGTCTTAGTTACCACTCCGGGGTTTCCCTTCTCCATATCCTGGTTGTTGCGTCACCTCCTCCAAGTCTTCCTCATCAGCTCCAGTTCGAGGAAAGTTCAGTTCACTCTGGGAAGTGACCACAGGATCACCTATCCTGGAAACCTACGGCACAGTGACTACCTACCGTCTTCTACAATACTCAGCCTTACTCGTCAGCCATCTCAGCTCCGCACTTAAGTATTTGTAATCTTATATTGCCTCCCCACCTCCACCTTGCTTCAAATTATTGTAGTATTGTATAAATATGTATATACTGTTAATGTTTAGGTTAAGTATGGTTAAGGGTAAATTATAGAATGTTGAATATTTTGTTAAGGAATTTATGGTACTTTATTATACACAACTAAAACTCGCATCCTTTGTCTACCCTTTTATAGTCAGATTGTCTTTGTTTTTTTAGTGTTGTTGCTTGTTGGGATCTGGGTAGACTTTTAACTATATTGTAAATCCCCAACTCGTACAAATGGCGACCGTGACAGGACCCAACATTAAGTGCCATATTTCTTCCCCCCTCGTTACTCCTTGTTAATTATTCCTCCCAGTCACTTCTGTTCACAATTGCTTTACGGTGGTTTAAAGTTCCTTCATATGTGTGTGCATATATTGGTATTATCGTACAGTAAGAGTGACAGACATAGGATATTAGGTTCCAAGTGTCATAAGGCTTACCTGTTATTACACGTGGCAGTCGTGTAGTAAGTCTTATCGAGTGTAGGGAAGAATCCGGATCTGTTTAATGACGTACCCTCGCTCCAGAGTAGGCTGTTCCATAGTCACTAGTTTAGGGTGAAGTGATATCTTGGGACGCCCCGCTCTACCAGGACCCCATAATTATAAAGCCTCAATTATTGTTCTTCTCATTATCTCATTCGGGGTCGATCATAAAGTAACTCAAGGGTTGTTAATCCGGATCTTTATATTAATGCCGTAATACGCCCTTCCTGTTTCAAGTATCTAACGGTTGTTAATCCGGATCTTTATATTAATGCCATAATACGCCCTTCCTCTTTCAAGTCTCTTATCCTTATCTAAGGATCTTCTCAGAAGGACAATATTCATAAGTGAATTTCCCTTGGTATAACTTGGGTAGTTTCCGGGATTTTCTGGTTATCCACTGCCGTGATATTTTCTAGGGTAATCCACTTATCTTATCTTTTGACCATTAGTTAATTTATCTAGGTTTTCATAACAATGGCCACTTCAGGATTTGTTAAACTTGGTAGTCCTGGGGGAGTGGAAGAGCAAGATACCATTTCACATCTTGAAGCATGTGGAGGAGCGTGGAGAGGTTAATTTAGGGCGTGCGGCTGAGCTGGCTGATGCGTACGCCTTGCTGGTGGAGTCACTGTGCCGTAGGGAACGTGGTACTTTCCGACATGTTAGGTCCTCCTCTGATGATAACCTTGGGGGCGTGAGTGGTAGGTCGAAAGGTCCCACACCTACCCCCCCTGATGCAACCAAGTTTTATTGTTCTTACTGTAAAAACCCAGGCCATACGATCCAGTCATGTAAACACCCAAAGTGTCGAATTGCTAAAAGTAGTTCCCTGGATCCCAAATCCAAACCAATAGCAACCACCAATGTGGAAAGGCCCCATCAGGATCTCTTCTCTTCATTCACCTATGAGGGAAAAATTTCAATCATAGAGGGGTCTCGTTCTTTCCCTATTCGTATACTACGTGATACGGGCGCAGCACAATCTATCCTCCTGTTTAACGTCATTCCTGATATATCTACCGCATTTACTAATGAGTGTTCTAATTTCAGATCTCTCATCCCATTCTTCCTATCCCTTAGCTAAAGTGCACCTCCAATGTCCCTTGATTACTGGGGAAGTGCAAATAGCCATTAGGAAAGATCCAATGCCTGTGAGCGGCATTCATTTATTATTGGGTAATGACTTGGTAGGAGATCTAGTGGTTGCCAACATAAAGACAGTCGACTCTCCCTTACCTGTCAACTCCACCACTGACCTTGAAGAAACTACTCCTCACCTTTTCCCATCTTGTGCTGTCACCCGGTCACAGAGTGTGCGAAATGGGCCTTCTTCATCTAAAACCACCTCCAATATCTTCCTACCCACAGAAGATCTGTACAATAAGACCATTAGTAAGGATGAGCTCATTAAAGCCCAACAATCTGATCCATCTTTGAATATGAAAGACCTCAGTGTGGACCATTGTACATCTTCGGCTTACCACCCACAATCCCAAGGTTGCTTGGAACGCTTCCATCAAAACATTCAAATCAATGCTAAAAACTATCTCCCCTCAACTATATAGTCCATACTCCTGATCGCAGAAAAGATTCACAACTTGTTCACATTAATCTCATGAAACTTTACCATTCCAGGCAGTCAGAGGAAGACATCCCAGAGGCTATAAGCTTACCTGTATTGCATATGTTTTGTCAGGGCCGGAGCCGGAGACAGATGACATGGATCTATTGGAGAATTTAGACTTCCCTCTACCTGAAGAAAACCCTGCTAACAGTCACATACTCAACAACTTGGATGAGTATTTTTCTGTTCTGAATCCATCTCAAGCAAAAGATCTCACTAAATTATTATCAACATTTCCTAAAGTCACGTCAGACCTCCCAGGGTTTTGCAATATACTTAAACATGATATTAAGCTAATCTCAGATGATGTACAACCCATTAGGCAATCAGCATATTGACTAAATCCACAAAAAAGAGAGATTATGAAAAAGGAGGTAGATTTTTTTTGTTAAAACATAACTTAGCTGAGCCTAGTACCTCCCCCTGGGCTTCACCTTGCCTTCTCATTCCAAAACCCGATAGCACCTTTCGTTTCTGTACCGATTATCGTAAGGTGAACCAGGTCACTGTCTCAGACTCCTACCCTTTACCTTTGATTGAAGATATAATAGACAGCATAGGCTGTGCAAAATTTATAACTCCATTTGGTCTTTTTCAATATTTGGTTATGGCGTTTGGCTTTTCTAATGCTCCGGCCACATTCCAGAGGGCAATCAATTGCCTGATTCAGGACCTAGGTGGGACGTTCGCCTACCTGGATGACCTGGTGGTGGTGTCGGACGGCTGGGACGAACATCTGGTGCGTTTGGAGATACTGTTCGCACGACTGCAAGAGACTGGATTCACCATAAACCTGGCTAAATCTGCTTTTGGCCGGGCCTCAGTGACTTACCTGGGACATATCGTTGGGCATGGTATGGTGAGACCCAAGGAGGCAAACGTTAAAGCCATCTTGTCCTTCACCACTCCAAGGACGAGGAAGGAACTCATGCGCTTCCTGGGGATGTGCAGCTACTACCGTTGGTTCTGCAGCAACCTCTTCAGCGTGGCCGGACCCCTCACAGACCTTACCAGTTCTGCGGTCCCTTACATCTGGAACCAGAGGTGCGACCAGTCTTTCCACCGCTTCAAAGCCTTCCTTGCCTCCAAGCCTGTAGTCCACCCCCCTGACTACACCTTGCCCTTCCATCTGCAAATCGACGCTAGCGGTGTCGGAGTGGGGGCTGTGCTCCTACAACCCGACACAACCACTGATGTCCTTCACCCTGTGGCATACTACTCCGCCAAGTTGAAAAAACATCAGACCAACTACTTGACCATAGAGAAGGAGGCCCTAGCTCTGGTGTTGGCAATAAAGAAGTTTGAATGTTACCTCCAGTCTTGCCCACAAATAACCCTAGTCTTCACCGACCATAACCCACTCACGTTCATCCAACCCAACAAGACCTCCAACCAGCGAATCCTACGCTGGGCTCTCCTCACCCAGCCCTATAATCTACAAGTCCGGCACATAAAGGGGGTGGACAACTTGATTGCGGACTCCTTATCCCGAGCTCCAGTGGAAATGCAGCAGCTACTCTCCAGACGCACCAGGTGATCACCTCCTTCGCGCCCACACTACGGAGGTCTATGGAGGGGGGGTGTGTTACGAACCACGCCATCAATTGTCATGATCTACCTACCCAGCACTACGAACCACGCCATCTATTGTCCTGATCTACCTACCCAGCACCACGAGCAACGCCATCTAGGGACGAAACCCGAGTATGACTAGTCTTAGTTACCACTCCGGGGTTTCCCTTCTCCATATCCTGGTTGTTGCGTCACCTCCTCCAAGTCTTCCTCATCAGCTCCAGTTCGAGGAAAGTTCAGTTCACTCTGGGAAGTGACCACAGGATCTCCTATCCTGGAAACCTACGGCACAGTGACTACCTACCGTCTTCTACAATACTCAGCCTTTCTCGTCAGCCATCTCAGCTCCGCACTTAAGTATTTGTAATCTTATATTGCCTCCCCACCTCCACCTTGCTTCAAATTATTGTATGTTGTATAAATATGTATATACTGTTAATGTTTAGGTTAAGTATGGTTAAAGGTAAATTATAGAAAGTTGAATATTTTGTTAAGGAATTTATGGTACTTTATTATACACAACTAAAACTCACATCCTTTGTCTACCCTTTTATAGTCCGATTGTCTGTTTTTTTTAGTGTTGTTGCCTGTTGGGATCTGGGTAGACTTATAACTATATTCTAAATCCCCAACTCGTAACAGTGTGCTCCTTTCCAGAATGTCCTGCATGTACTGCATGTGTTTCTCGTACAATTAGCATAGTCACCGGGTGATCACGTGGGATCAATAATGGCCCATCATGTGTAGTCGCTCATTCACGGTGCCACCTTCTTCCAACCCTCATCAGGCCATCTTCAGATATGCATGGTTCTAGTCTAAACGATAAAGTTCACTCGGGCGTGTCAATCTTTTCTTTGCAATGAACCTCATTTCTTGTTGGTACCACTCTCTCTGTATTACTCTAAAAATTGCTGTCTTGGCTTGGCGTAACTTTGACACACTTAACTCGGTGATATTTGCTGCTCCCGTTTTATCTTTGAAGACGTTGGTAACTCTCCGAATCCAAGCTATTCCTCTTTGAAGCTGGAGCCAAGAAGAGCACTTTTCCAACAGGGACTGCAAGGGTTCTTTGGTCCTGTCTACTATGGAGGTCAGTGAAGTCACGTTCCCTTTCACTTCAAGATCGCCCTCGAGCTCCATGTCAACCTGCGGTGCCTTTGGCCAATGCTCAGGAGGTAGCCTTATAAACCTTGGACAACGACATTCCTCCAGCATCTGAGAAGCGGTTACTCCTCGTGTTGCATCATCTGCCGGGCTTTGCTCTGAGCTAACATGTCTCCATTGCCTCATGTCCGTGACTTCTCTTATAGCCGACACTCTGTCTGCAACAAAGGTGTGGAAGCGTTTCCCAGCATTACTAAAATACGAGTACTTCAACACTATCTTACTATCAATCCAAAACACAAAGTTCACCAGTTGTACACCAAGTTCATGTCGCACTGTTGTGTCAGCATGTGCTGCCAGTACGGCGGCACAAAGTTCTCGCCGTGGTATGGTTTGTTGCTTTAAAGGTGTTAGTCAGGCTCTACGACACACAAAGGAACAGTCAATTCTTCCTTCCTGGTCTAAAGTCCTCAGGTAGGTGACAACTGTATAAGCTGATTGCGATGTGTAGCAGAAATGATGCAATTGAGCAGAGCAGTGCGGCTCAGACCAACTTGTGTATAGCAGCGTGGAATCTGGAAATCCCGCTGCAGTTTCAGGTCTGACAACCAACACTGTCACAAGACTAGGTTGTGGTCAAGAAGAGGCATGTCCTGCTTTTCTTGTCTCCTGCACTCGTTCTGGAAGATGATCTTTGCCTTGATGGGAAAAGGACAGATGAAACCCAGCGGGTCAAAGGCAAAGCTTACAATGCTTAGAAGCCCCCTTTTTGATATAGGCCGTATTTGGACCAGCAAACTGGTCTTTTTCCAAATTCCACATCACTCCCAGGGCCCTCTCTGTGGGCAAATTGTCCTAAGTGAAGGCCACTTCCCTGATACCGGTGTGCTGCTTTTCCATGGGAATAGTGCCAAGTACTCCTTTGTGATTACTTATCCATTTTGTAAGCTGCAAGAATTCTTGCAGCTGGTTTGCCATGGAAATTGCTTCTTCAGTATCAGTAACAGATACAAGCAAGTCGTCCACGTAAAAGCTCTCTCGGGGAATTCTGAACCAAGATCCTGGATAGTTCTCTGCAATGTGTTATGTTATAACTTATCAATTTGAATTATTTTAAAGATTAATATACTAATGAGGGTGCAAAAAAAAATGACAATGCAGTACATCTTAAACATGGGTTCAATTACATCCCACTCTTTATTCCAACAGTTCAGGAGTGAAGGTTTGGAATTATACGCATTACGAAAGATTTGAATAAAATTTAATAACAAAAGTTTACCATAATAAATGTGTAGGTTCCATAAAATAAATTAAATCAAGAGAATAAAGAATAAACATGATCCTTAATAAACAACTACTATTGGTACCGTACATAAACAATAAACCACCCTACAACACAATAATTAATTGCACTTTACACACCATGAATAATAATCGAGCAGCACTGAATTTAATACTCAACTAAACCCCATTTGCAAAGGTATCCGCCACTGACAAACTGAGACATCTTCATACTCCCAAGGCCAGCCAGTGACTGACAAAGCTCCATATAGTGGGGCAGCTAAATGCCATTTTTCAAGAGAATCGTGCAAATGGTGATACAAGCACCAAATTTGGCATGGTAATTCTCTCATGGTTACTAGTCAAGTCTGCCTGATTGGCCATTTGAAAATCCAAGATGGCGGCCATTTTTAAAGATGGCCGCCATATTGACCTTCAAAAGTTGATTTTTCTTATAGAAATTGATGTAGTTGGTCAATCTGAGTGATCTTGCTGTCGATATGAATGTGTTCAAGCGTGCTCAGATGATTTTTTATAGTTTTAAGTCCATTGTAACATTTTTATCCACATAAAATAACACTTTTAGTTAAAAAAATATAACAAAAAAGAACTTACGAAGAAAAAAAGTACTCACTATTAGCACTGGTTCCTGTGACTTCTCTTGACAGTAAATCTCTGTGCATTTACTGCTGTTCACATATGCAGCTGCAAAGTGCTGTGGAGAAAAGTCCAGAGCAAAAGCATTTGCATATCTGGTTGCAGTCAATCTTACAGGAACAATTGGTCAGCTCCTGACAGCATGTCGCATTTGGGGGAAGAGTCGTCCAACGTATCTGCCATGCCTCTCCCTTCTGCGCAACATCCCCAGTTGACAGGACTGCTGGTTTATGGATTGGAGATTGTTGCCAGGACCCAGATGATACCAGCCTGGTAGGCATTCCGTCTGAGTGGCTCACACTCCTCACCAGCCTGCTCAGGGCTTGGATGTTGGAAGATGGACACACTGGTCCCATGGAAGGACGTTTTGGCTGTAGTCGCAGTGGGGTTGTGGTCAATGTTGTCCACTGCTGAAGTCGTGAACAACTGCTTCCTCAAGATTGGTGGACACACCACTCCATCTTCCACGTACTGGCATACAACTGCTTCTCCTAGCTGGGCTGATAATTGTAGAACTCTGTCATATGAAATGCTGACCCCATTTTCATGCAGCATGTCGATGAGCTGCCTGTCCTAGCCGGTTAAGTGCTGATTCTGTCTAAGTTAATGAGGCCGGAACATTTATATTATATTGGGTTTTAGTAGCGAAACCCAATTGTCTGTTATTCTTTTATTTTAGAACTACTGAGGATACAGTTCCAAAGTGTAATTCAACCGTAACTTATCACTGTAACCATGAGTGTTAAGAGAAGAACGGAGCTATGTAAATAGACCTGCTAAATACATCCAATCTGTGTGATGGGTTGAGTAAAAATGCCAATGAGTAGTGACTCATCGAGGGAGAATGGAATATGTACATCGTCCTCCCTCGATGGAAGACGGAACCATCCACAATGGCTCTCAAATAACGTCTTCCTCTAGTCAAGGATATCAAACTACTGCCCGGTTTAGGTGGCCAGGGAGCCGGCTACTTAATGCCTTAACTCAGCACAATATGACGCAGCTTCCCTCTGGCCACACCTTATCAAGTGCTCTGAACATGTCACCTCATAGCTAGTGAAAAGTTACAGGGGACGATAGAGTATATAATTCAAATATAATTAACCTATTTATACAATGCTTCTGTTTATGAAACAGGGGCTATTACTTTGCTCGGTCACCTACCATCCAAGCTCCACGAGGACTAAACTAAATTCGCAGATAAACATCCTATGCATAAGCCTAAGCATGTTACAAACATATGTGTTGACACTAAGCTGGGGACTCTGGAACTGTAGGTTTTTCACCAACTACTGGGGTCCTAGACTTAAGTGTCTTACGGGCTAGTATCTTATGTACAATGGCAAAATTGGATGATTCTGACTTAAAACACAAACATTACTGCCAATATCAACACAATAGTGGATATAGCTAACTTGGGTAAGCAAATCCCGTAATAACATGGCAGAAATAATCTTCGTCTACATCGTGTTTAAGAACGTACCTCCTTAGCAATGTGCAACTTTTGCGACTGTAATCACGCTAAATAAATGAGTGTGTGGTGCTATAGACTCTTCCTACGAAATATTCACATTTGCGGAGAGAAATGGTACTAAGTTGTGAAGGGTTCTACACGGTATGGCTGAAAATTTACAGTCTGATACTTTACTATAGAACTATCATATTTTTATTTTGAGAAGATGTATCTATGACATCATTAAAACATGTAGTTTGAAAATTACAGTCTGTGATACTTTACTGTAGAACTATCATAATTTTATTTTGAGAAGATGTGTCTATAACATCATTAAAATGTGCTGTTTGAAAATTATGAACATTATTATCCTTCCTGGGATAAAAAAAAAAGTCCGCATTTTCTATGTCTAAGGTTTGAATTTTTTTTTAGATACAAACCAAAGAAATGACCTTGTCCATCCATTTACAGGAAATTGATAAAAAATTATAGTTAAAATAATTAAAGTATCAATAGCTGAACAGGTGAAAAATAAATACTGGAAATTATATTACGTCAGTATATATTAAATTAAGTAAGACACTTACAATAATTGATATAACATACATGATGTCCTATCAGTGTAAAGTTATGTTGCGAACATGTAAATGTGTGTATATATTTAATGAATGCCTAAATACTACCTATTCCTTGTAGGCTTGATTGAAGAATCATTTCTAGAATTTCTTGAAAATGTGAAATTGTTGCCGCAATCCCGTAGACTTGCGTGTGTCACTCACAGGCGACACAGCTGATGCTTAGGCCGGTGACTGGGTCAATGTCCACGAAAATCCTGAGTACAGCAAGCTGCTGCTCCCTGTCAGTGAACTCAAGGACTCTGGGGTTCACTGGGTACACTAGTGCGTCCACCACACCATACCTCAGAATGCTGAGACCATCTCTCGTGATCGGAGATGTGTCATCACTAGGGGGGTGCTGGGGTGCTGGTAACTGGGGGTTACTCACGCCATACGAAAAAATTTTGTTGACAGAATGTTGATTGATGAGTAGTCACAACAACTGCAGTCACGTCCTGTCACACCCTGGGCAGTGAATGAATCATTTGCAGAAACTAATGTTCTTCTCAGCTTACAGGATTGATGCCATAATTCAGCAACTATCACTAACTCAGTATTGGTTATCGATATAAAAAAAAAGATTTTGTACATCATCTTTGGATGACAAAACACAAATCACTCAACGTATAACGTCTCACTATGGGATACTATTATTTTACACGTTGGGAAAATATAACACGTCACTGTTTTTTGTTTTTTTTCTGGTTTCGTAAAACACTTATGACTTGTTATGTAGAATGTGTATATAGACCTGAATGTTGTTATCCGTTACTGATTTTCTATTGTTGTAATAGATGTAACAGTATAACGGTTTCTTCGTAGATTCTTCTTCCTTGTAGTAGTAAATGTAACACAAATATCAATATCTTTGATTGCTATTTCATATTTACGTTCCATATATGGGTTCTTCTTTTTTACCAGTATACCACAGTAACGGGGAGAACATAATATCTCTACCTTTACCAACTGTGTATATGATGAGATGACTGTTAGTGTGATATAATAGTTACTTGTGAAACTGTCATATATGTAACAACCTTCCTGGGTTGTCACCACTTGTAATAATCACTTGAGAAGTTATTTCGGATGGAGTTCCAATGTGTATCACCGTAGGTTCATCACTGTAAAATATCTCAATGTAGCTAACGAGATGTTAATAGGAGATTTAACATGAGACGGACGGAGGCTATTTTAAATAGCTCTGCTAAATACGTCCTGTCGATACGATAATTGAGTGAGGGTGAGTAGTGACCCATCGAGGGAAAATGGTAATGTATCCGTCATCCTCCGTCGAGGGAAGACGGAGCCATTCACGATGGCTCTCAAAAACGCCTTCCTCTCGTAAGTGCTGACGAACTATTGCCCGCTTTAGGTGGCCAGGGAGCCGGCTACTTAATGCTTTAACTCAACACAATATGACGTGGCTTACCGTGGGCATACCTTATCATGTGCTCTGAACATGTCACCTCATAGCTAGTGGAAAGTTACAGGGGATGATAGAGTATATAATTCAAATGAAATTATCCCATTTATACAATGCTTCTGTTTATGAAACAGGGGCTATTACATGCCTCTTTCTTGTCTTACCAAACACAGACATGCCGATGAAGATAGCAAAGGTTTCTCATGGTCCGTGGAGTATCTGTGGATTTGTATTCCTACCTTGTAGTCGGCAAAGCAGTTGTACTGTAAGAGCTGTGACATAGCAAGGTCAGACTTCGATGCACCATGCTGGAGTTGGGATTTGATATCTGCACCATGTTCGATCATGCATACAAATTGAAGCAGCCTGTTCAATGCATCCTCCATGAAATGTACTGCTGAAGTGTGACTTGTGCTGAAGCATGTCCCGACGTATCATCCCAGCAGCCTTGGCCAGATGGATCGCGTCACCGTATTTGTTTGCTTGTGCCAGGATTGAGCCAACATCCTTCTCAAAGGCCAGTAGGATATCTCTTCCGTGGTGATGAGCTTGCATCTGGGGGATGTGACAAAGCAGCTGGTCCTTCAGTCGAGTAGCATGAACATCGGGCAATCCAACACCCAGCTGCTCAAGTCTCTGTCTGTAGAGTGTGACCAGGTCAGCAAGTCTGAAAATGGGTGGTTCAGTATCTTCACTAGAAGCTTTCATCTGAGTGATGTAAGTGACCAGTTCAGAGAAAGCAGTTGGGTATGCGCCCTTGTTCGGATGAAGCTCTTGTGTTCTTGCTCATGAGCATTTCGGTGTGTTCTTTCTCGGTTGTACAGGTCTGCTAGGCAACGAGGGTGATACTTCAGTTCTTGTGCCACAACATCTCCTGCACTTAGTTTGGCAAGGAGTTTTCCATCGTTAAGTGTCTTTGCACAATCATTCAATCTTTTATCAAGTTTCATTGTCATTGCATGTCTTATGTCATCTCCCGAAGCTTCTTCCTCACATAGAAAGCACTCTGTTGCTTTGGGGTCTCTGACCATTCGTGGTACCTTACTACTGCTGCTCTCCTCTGTAGCAACTGCAGAGGTTCGCCTTTTCTGAGCTCTATTTAACTTTGAGTTGTTGAACAGAAGTCTGCAACTCTCATGATACTGTGCCTTGTTTCTCCTCAAGGTCTCCTCTATCACATCATCTTCAACAAGTCTTGCAGGGTCAACCATGATTGGCAGTGCATTGATTGAATGAAATAGAGGAATATTCCTTGCCAAGCTCTTGTAACCGTCATCTCCTTTTTTGGCAGGATTTGCATGTGGAGACTTAAGATCTTCCTTCTTATCCTGTTGACAAAGACAACACCTTGCCCAGTCAGTAAGGAATGATTTGCTGGTAGATTTTGTGTCCATAACTATTTTTGATCTTCAGGGCCGAGGGTTTATTCTTTTACCACCCTGATGAGCACTGTCATGTATGGGATACAACTAGGTTCATGCCTTTTACCCTACACCTAGTCCGATCGTTCATCCAGTGTCATTAGCACCGTGCGATCTGTACACCATCCAGATAACTAAAACCCCGTTATCCTTGGCTCAGCTTTCCCGCGCTGGCACATCCTGTCAATTCAGGTGCGGCCGCTTAATTGATTTGGGGTTGGTTAAGCAGCATTTGGGACACTAAGCTGTTGCAGTATGACATGCTTTTTCTTAGCTGACACTGAACCCCATGCTGGGTTGCACAGCAGTGATGTCACCAGTGTGCCCTGGTAGTGCCCGGCAATCACTCCCTCACATGCAGACCCTCTGCATGCTACCCTCACCTAGTTGGAAAAAACATAAAACCAGTACATAAAACCAGTAATAAATAAGACAAATATATATCTGAGAGTATCAGAAATAGAAAAAAAAATCATCTGAGCATGCTTGAAAACATACATATCGACACTAAGATCATTTAGATTGACCAACTACATCAATTTCTATAAAAAATCATCTTTTGAAGGTAAATTTGGCAGCCATCTTGAAAAATGGCCGCCATCTTAGATTTCCAAATGCCAATGAGGCAGATTTGACAAGTAGCCCCTAGGGTATGATCATGCCAAATTTCATGCTTGTATCACCATTTGCACGATTTTTCCATTATCCGCTCTACTAATATTCCAGGGGACTACAAACCTAACACTTATATTAAACATCTCCCACATTAAGCTGCAAAAATACCGACATATATACACAAAAAAATTATGTTTCAAATACCAGCCCTACTCACACATAATTATACAAAAATGTTCTATTTGCATAAGTTGAGAGTAACATGCCTAAAGATATTTCACTATGCACAATGCAGAGCAGCACTGTACATACGCCATGCATAACACCCTCCTACTTAAAATAGAACACTTAGGGTTTTATATTGGCAACACACAATTATCAGATGGCCTAGACAGGGTATCAGCAATAACGTTATCTGTACCCTTGATATGTCTAATTTCAATATTATATGGTTGAAGTGCCAAACACGAGCGAGTTAAATGTTGGATTTTGTTCTTCATGCGCTATTAACAACGCAGCTGCTTCTTTCTCAATGGTTGAGTAATTTCTTTGATGAGGCTTAAATTTAGTAGGCATGTAAGATACTGGGTGCAAAACATCGTTATTACCCTCTTGCAATGAAACTGCTGCAGTTGCTATGTCAACCGCATCTACTTGTACAACAAATGATTTGTCAAAGTTTGGTCCCCATAATACTGGATTAGACATAAAAATTGCCTTGATTTTCCCAAATACCTCTGGACAACTTTTCGTCCACACAAAATCATTTTTAGGACAAACTAAATCAGTTAATGGTATAGCAACATTAGAAAAGTTAGGGCAGATTCTCCTATAATACCCTGCCATATCCAAAAAGCATTGGACTGCCTTACGGTTTGTGGGTATGGGCAAGGTATCAATGGCCTCAACTTTAGGCTGGACTGGGGCTACTGTCCCATTGCCGGGAGGCCCGGAGCTAATGTGGATTGTTGCTTTGCTACGTTAAGATTTAATCATCATCCCATTGCCAATCTCATGTCCCAAATATACTAGTTTGGCATGGCCAAACTCCACTCCTAACGAGGTTAACAGTGAGCAGAGCACTATTAAGACAACTGAACAGACAACAAAGTGACTCAATATGCTCACTCCATGTGGAAGAGAACACAACTACGTCTTCAAGATATGCTCTGACACCATCCAAAATATTAATGACAACTGACATCAAACGTTGGAGAGTTGGAGGGGCGTTATGTATACCAAATGGCATAACGGTATATACCGATACAAACCATAAGGGGTAAAAAATGCCGATATGCGTCTCGCCTACTCTGACGAAGGTACCTGAACATAAGGGAATGCCAACTCACTGTCACTAGGTTCAACCAAATTATTGTCAATCAAGAACCGCACCTCGTCATTCAGAATGCCGATTTTCTGGGAAGACATGCAGTAAGGTACTTGTTTCACTAGGGCTACGTCGTCCATCAACACACAAATTTTTTTTTTGGGGGGGGAGGGGCGAGGCTGCGGTACATCATCAAAGATGGGCTGGAATTCCTGTAGGAGAAGGATCACTTAACACATCAGAATTGTTTAGTTTGACATAAATATCGACTTTCAACTCCCCAAAGTCATGCTTAGGTAACTCATCCTCCTCCACTCCATTAAATGTCACAGTATTATACACCACCTTATCAGGTCTAACACAATAGGGTTTCAACAGATTCACATGTACTAGTCTTTTAGTCTTCATTCGTTTACTGTAGGCGTGGCTATGACATAGTTAACCTCTCTGACCTAACTCAAAACTTCAAAGGGACCCTGATACTTAGCTTGTATGGGAACTTCCTAATGGGCAAGAACAGAAGCACATTGTCCTCAACATTAAATTTTCAATCTTCTGCAGTTTCATCTTCTTCTAACCAATTCTCATGCAATAGTTACAAGGGACCACGGATATCCCGGCCAAATATCAGTTCACTTGGTGCCAATCCCAAACTAAACTGTGTAGTATATCTGATAACATACAATAGATATAATATAAACCAAGATATAATATAATATAAACCAATTGCACGCACAGGTATAACTTCCGGATATCTAGTGGAAGCACACATCACCGGTAACAAATATTCATTATCACATTCTGTTTTAGGAAGAGGGCCCACATAATCAATGATTACTTTTGCAAATGGCTTATCAACAACCGGTATAGGTTTTAAGGGTGCAGGTGACAATACTTGATTGGGCTTACCAGTTAAATGGCGTACGTTATTTGTACGGTATAAATCTGCTATGCCTGAGGAAACACTAGATTCATAATGACTCTCTGGTTCTGATACGGCCCTCGCAAATAATGGAACCAACGACTGGTCAGACCTTTGAGCAGAAATCAACATCTCTCTTGTGATAGGAAGGCTACTGAAATCAACATTCACACGATCCTTAGAATTTGTCTTTACATCACTTGACACATCACTAACAGGTTGATCTACTAAACCTGCATCTAACTGCTCTGGGTTAACATCAAACAGTCCATTTAAATCAGATTAGGCAAAACATCACACTGATCACTCACATCTGTCCCATATGTCACCATCTTACCATCTCAGCTTGACTACGGGTTACAGCACCAGAAGGGGATAACCCAACACACTTACTCACAAGGTCTGCAGCAGGGTTATTACAATTGGATCCGGAACAACAAGGCTACCAGCGATATAATTTCTCAAGAGGAACGTTACTCCCTCCAGTGTTAAAACCTCCTGAAGCCCTACACTTTACACTTTACACAAAGGAACAGGCTTTCTACAATAACCCCGTAGATCCAATACCACCATGACCATCAGAACCTCTACCAACATTCTCAAAAGAAGGTTTATTACCTCTGTTACCAAACGAGTGCTCACCACCTTGAGCTGGGTCTGGAACCTTATTTACTTTATGTTTATGAATAAGACTGAAATTTTCCCCCAAAATGGCAGCTCTCTCAGGAGTTGTAACTTCCTTCTCACAAACGTACATTCGGACGTCTGTGGAGACACCTCTCAAATACTGCTCGAGTGGAATCAATTCACAAAATTCATCATAGGTTTTAACTACACTATCCGATAGCCATCTGTTGCGCAACTTATTGACAGTGTGACCAAATTCGATACATGACTCATCGGGCAGTTTGAATGTATTTCTAAAATTATCTCCATATGACTGCTGTCAACTGGTAAGATTTCAAAATGGCTTCCTTGACCACAGAATACTCATTTTGCTGAGAGCTTGTTAGGGACAAGTAAGTGGAACGGCCTTTGCCCACAAAGACAGACTGGATCACCAAGGGCCAATACTGCTGAGGCCAGGAAAGAGTTGTGGCAATCTGCTCAGAGAGGATGAAAAACTCTTCCGGATCATGTTCGTCAAATTTTGGCAACAACTCTAACTAGAATGCCCTTTCTCTTCCCTTGTCCTCCATTTCTCTCTCCTGCAACCTTAGCTTCATTTCCCACTCCAGCTTCTCCCTTTCTAGGTACAACTCTATTAACTTTACTGACGTATCTGCTTCCATCTCACACAGTTGGAATGTAGACTCATGCAAAATTAACTTTTCCACCAAACATCTAATTACGGCATTTTTGACAGTTGCCTTTTTCCATTTTGACTTAATCTCAACTTTATAATGCTTATACAACAAAATCCAATCATCTTTACGAATGGTACTATACTTCAAACTTAACAATGAAAGTTCAGCAATGAACTTAGCTAAATCAAAAGGCTCCATATTAAACAGATATAGCAACTTACGGATTAGTGGAGAAAACTTGCCAAATATAATTCGCAAACTTCACTCCTGATGATTTTAACTGATTTTAACTTAATTTTGCTTAATTTTAACGAAAGTATCCCGGACATAAGCCCTCATTTTGTTATGCCATAACTTATCAACTTGAATTACATTACAGATTAATATACTAACGATGGCACATATGGCACAAAAAAAAATTGCAACTCAGCACATCTTAGACATGGGTTCAATCACAGCCCTCTCTTTATGCCTACAGTTCAGGAGTTAAGGTTTGGAATTATACGCATTATGAAAGATTTAAATAAAATATAATAACAAAAGTTTACCATAAGTGTGTAGGTTCCATAAGATAAATTAAATCAAAAGAATAAACATGATCCTGAATAAAGAACTACTATTGGCACCGTATATAAACAATTAACCACTCTACAACACAATAATTGATTGCACTTTACACACCATGAATAATAATCGAGCAGCACTGAATATAATACTCAACTAAACCCTATTTGAAAAGGTATCCGCCATTGACAAACTGAGATGTCCTCCTACTCCCAAGGCCAGCCAATGACTGACAAGGCTCCATATTCCAGGGGACCACAAACGTAACACTAATATTAAAAAACTCCCACTTTAAGCTGAAAAAAAATACCTACATACAGTACATACAAAAACAAAAATATGTATCAAGTACCAGCCCAGCTCACACGTAATTATACACAAATGTTCTATTTACTTAAGTTAAGGATAACATGCCTAAAGATATTTCACTATGCACACCACAACACAATGCACCACCTTACAGTCGGCCACAAGAATACGTATACACCTATGGTTCGTGTTTGAGAATCTATTTGGTAACACTATCCTGAAGAGAACAGACAAAATTTCAAAATGACCTGTAATTTGTTTTATTCTTACATATATGTTATAAATGCATTTGTTGTGAATGTCTTACTAGTGTCTTGTGTTTATATTACAAGTAATATATTGTTTCCAATGGTAGTAAACTTGTTGCCGAATGGGATTGCAGTTATCGTACAGCTGCCTCCTCCTACTCCCCTTTTTCTCTTACCCCCTTTATTTTTTACTGATGTTTCGATTAGTAAAGGAAGGAAGAGGAGTAAATTGAAGAATAAAGAAGGGGAAACAAAAAATGGTTAAGAGATAACAGGTAGGGGGAGCTGAGTTTCGTCATGCGTCTGAATGCGCAGTTTCAAAGTAACCATCATTTTTTACCTTACTGTACTGTATAGTGTGTGTACTTATTCCTGTGGCCGCCTGTATACGCCATGCATAACCAATGCACAAGTAGCACAAGATGGACTCCACACCCCTCCAAAGATATGTACTGTCATTCGTTAGGCAGTTGGGGTTCCCGACAGGTCTCCATTTTTCCACCAGAGGAATCTTAGGGCATCCCTGTGTCCAGGGTGCACCTTGACCTGATGAAACATGGTTTCAATATCAGCCACCAGCGCAATCGGCTCCCGACGAAATCTTATGAGGACTCCAAAGATTTTGTTGTTGATGTCTGGTCCTTGAAGTACCTCGTTGTTTAGTGACATTTAAAAATGCTGCAGCACAATCGAAAACAATGCAAGTCTTTTCTGGTTTGTGGATTTAGTACTGGATGATGAGGCAGATGCCAAGCTCTTCCAGGATTTGCTGTTAGTTCCCCATTTGGTACTGTTACGACCCGAGGGTAGATCGTTCCACAAACATATATCACTGAACTCTTTCAAATATATCAGTATTATTTATTATGTTATTAATCCAAAGTTCCCCAACAAAGGTCAAGTTAACAGGTCAGATCCTAAACAAGTCAATAAAAATATGAAAATTGATTAACTCATTCCCACCTCCACATATGTACAATGAAAGACAAAAGTCGTGTCCTGAAATTTGGTGAAAACATATGCAGTAGGGCTAAACTTTTGGTGCGCTTTGCTTTGTGGTATTTGGCTCTCATAATGTTTCACGAGTTACCGTATATTAAATCTTCAGAGAAAACCGCGACACGACTTTTGTCTTTGATTGTACACCAAAAATAAATAACAATAATAATAAGATAAGATGTTTGGATGTGGTCGAGTAATTACTGAAGGTCCAACAAGATCACACAAAATCAATATCAAGCAATAATAAATCTTAATAGTCAATGCCAACTCCCAAAACACCAGAGACTGACTAGGGTGTACCAGCCGGTCACCGACGTCACCTCTCTACCGCCAAATACTGACGTATCATAACCGGATTGGCCAAAACATAAACTTTCTCTAAATTACCCGACTGACATTAGTTCCACTATCTAACCTGTATACAAACATAATACAATTAAACATAATACAATCGATATGCAATGTAATAAAACAAATTTAATACGTAAATGATGGCTCAGTCAGTGTTGGCGCGTAATGAGTGAAACTGTTTGAACCAACCACATACCATCCGAACCAAAGTATTTCATACCCAGAACAGAAACTTATGGTGGACACTCGTAACATCCCCTTCCTTATCTAAAAAGTTACAAACAAAAGGAGAAAACTTAATACATCGTGGGATAGGGTGTCTGCCAAAAGATTTTCTTTCCCCTTAATATGTTTTACTTCTATATTGAAGGGCTGCAGTGTTAAAGCCCACCTAGACCTATACCCCCACCGAAGTAACCCTGGATTCTTATTTCTCATCCTCTATACAAATTGTAACGGATTATGATCCGTGTACACCTCTATGGAATATGGTGAACCCTCAACATACACTGCAAACTCTTCTAAAGCCAACAAAAGCCCCATACCTCCTTTTCTATGGTGGCATAATTTACGCTGATGCAGTTTTAGTTTCACACTGTGGAAGCAAACAGGGTGTAGTATACCTTTTTCAAACTGTAACACAGCACGGCACCCACATCACAGGCATCAACTTGGATCACAAAAGGCTTGTCAAAATCTGGCACTTTTAACACTGGACTTGAGGTTAATAGGTGTTTAAGGGTTTCAAATGCATCCTGACATGCTTTTGTCTACAAATACTTTCTTTTGGGGCTGACTAAGCCTGTCAAAGGAGCAGACACTTTTGCAAAGTTCTTACAAAATCTTCGGTAGAATCCTGCCATACCGAGGCTTTTCGATCTGCAGGAAGCGGGAGTCGCTGTAGAGCCTCTATGCATTAACTGGAGCCACCCTCCCTTGACCCACCACATGGCCAGGGTAAGTGAGTGTTGCATGGCTAAACTCACTTTTAGCCAGGTTGACAATGAAATTGTACTCCAAAAGACGGGTGAAAAGGGGCACGAAATCACTGTGTGTTCCTCCCAGGTAACTCCTGTTACTAGCAGGTCATCCAAGTAAGCACAGACACCAGGAAGCCCAGACTTCACCACATTCAAAGCCCTCTGGAATGTCCCAGGGCCACTGCGAAGCCCAAAGGGGAGGATTTTGTACTGCCAAAGCACATCAGGAGTGACGAAGACAGTAATTCTCTTAGATTCCTCCGTCAGCTTCACTTGATAGTATCCATTCATCAGGTCGAGTTTCAGCCTATTCACATGGAACAATTGCTCTGACTTCCGCTTTCCTGGGGTTGTTATGACATAGTTGAGGGGGCTTTGTTTCTTCACTATTGTATACGGGCCTTCAAACTTTGCTTGCAAGGGATTTCTGTGAGTTGGTATTAATGCTAGTACTTTGTCACCAGGGCTAAACTCTACACATTTGCACTTCTGGTCATAGTGACCCTTGATTTTCAACTGAGCCTGGGACAAGTTCTCTTGAACAATCTCCCCAACTCTTAAGTATAGCCTTGAATTTGTCAACATACACTGAAAGCGCGGAATTTTTATCTTGTTATTCAGCCAACTCTACTTCAAAACCATCTGAAAAGGACAAAAAGTAAGAGCATTGTCACGTGCCTGAGCGCTCGGGAACTCGCATAGCGTGAGGCATATGTTCACGCCTCCATTTCATACAAGCTATTAACATATTAATTGTACTTATTATATTATTATTGTTCTTAGTTACTTAGGTTAATTATATATTTATGTATGTTATTAAAATGCATCATTGTGTTACTCTGTTAAGTTCAAATCAATAGTAGTATAAATTAATTATATAAAATATCTAGCAAATGTTCTAGATCACGTGATATGAGACGCGCTGCTCAGCGTGCCCACGCTCCTCAGTAGCGAAAAACTGTGGCATAGGGTAGACGTGTCCATTCGTTCTCTAGCCTTGACCCTTGTCTAGTGCTTTATCCAGTCTTCTGCAATGCCCTAGGGGTATCAGGTATTAGTGACACGTTTAGTTAGGCCTAGGAAGGGATCCTGGTGGTAAGGAATCTCCTGTTTGGTAGGAAATAATCATTTTGTAGTGATTGTTGTATATATATATTTCGTATGTCTGTGTAATATAGTAATGTTAAGTAATATTTGTTTGGTCTAACTCCTTAACGGTGTATTTTCGCCCTTCCGGTATCACCATTATTTTATTATACAATTACTTATACCCTTAAATTCATGTTTGCTAGTCATTACTCCCTTTAGAACATAAATTGAATTAATTAATTATCTTCCCTTTTGTGATTCACTTATTTCAACTGTTCTTACTTATTCAAGTACATTTAGTTGAGTAGGTTTATGGTGGAGATAATTATTGCCGTGTTCCCTATTTGTACCTTTATTTGTTAATAACTTGGGGTAGGATTCACTCCCCAAGTATGAAGGGTAGTGGGATCGCGACAAGCATCCTGACAACTATCCCTAATGGCGAATAACATAAGTGGCACTCCTTCATCCCACTCCTTCTCATTCTCCTAACAGTATTTGTTTAACATTGATTTGAATGTCTGATGGAACCGTTTAGTGGTTCCTGAGACTGGGTGATAAGCAGTCGACAAAAATATTGATGAATGCCCAACATATTCATGACTTGCTGGAAAATAGACGACGTGAAAGTACTTCACCTATCTGACTGTACAATCTTTGGAATACCATATTGGGTGAAGTAAATCAGAGCCTTTACCACATTTTTAGCAGTGATTCGTCTTAGTGGTATAGCCTCTGGGTATCTATTCGTTGCACACATGATAGTTAACAGGAATTGGTTGCCACTACCACTTTTTTGGGAGAGGACCAACACAGTCTATTATTACCTTACTGAAGGGTTCTTTTAATGCTGGAATAGGCTGTAAAGGGGCTGGTTTGATCGGCTGATTAGGTTTGCCTGTCATCCGGCATTCGTGAAAAGTCTTGCAGTACTTTGCCAAATCTCTCTTCAAGCCAGGCCAATAAAAATGAAGTAATGTCTTTTGGTAGGTTTTCCTAACCCCTAAGTGTCCTTCCAGAAAAAACGTGTGCCAGTTTCATGATTTCTCCCTATGACATTTTGGGATAACAATTTGCCTAACCACAAGCCAATCTTCCCCACCAGGCACCGAGGGTGGTCTAAATTTCCTCATCAGGTCAGAGTCCGAATAGTAACAAATAGGCAAGTCATCAGCTTCCTCCTTGCTTACAACATTGTTACTCAGCTCTAACAACCCTGGACCACTTTCCTGGTCAGAAATTAATCTTTTCATATTTATGGGTATATGTTCTAAAGGGTTTATATCAGTATTCAAAGTTGAGTCAACACTCGATGAGTGTGAGTTGTCAAATACGTCACCAGTGACTTCAGGGGGATTGTCTCCGCTGGCGCCACTGGCTTCCATCAAATACGACTCACTGTCATTAACAGAATTGTCTTGCGACACATATAGGTCCCTAATACCAAAGTCATTTACATCACAAACTGCACCACTTGTGTCAGCTACATTAAGAACAGGGTCAACACGAGTATTATGCTCTTCTCTAAGCGACATAATTCTAGTAACAATACAGGCAGAGAATAAACCAGGATACTGATCTTCAAGCAATTTAGTATTATTGTCCACTGTAGGAGTTGTGGTCATTACAGTATCCGGGACAACACGAGTACCGGCAATGTCATTAGCTAGCAAGAAGATAACACCAGACACAGGGAAAGAGTCTTGGACACCAACAGTCACCCACTGAAAAACCATGTCGCTCCTCAAGAACATCCTACATAAAGGAACAGTGACTACACCCTTCAGTTACACATGCTCACCAGTATAGACACTTTCCACACAGGGAATGGCAACTTTCAACACAATACTATGGTTTGCAGCAGAGACTTGCAAAATCCGAACAGGGTACCGAACATCCCTGGCCTCATCACTCGAGACAGTCCCATCAAACATAAAGGGCTCAAGTAAGTCTTCCTTTGAGTAAGCAACTAACTGACTCAGGGTCTAACTTCTCCAGCTGCACGAATGGAAGAACAGTCTTTTCCTTCTTCTTGAGCTTAGGGCAACTTGCAATAACGTGACCTATCTGTTTACAGTAGAAACAGATCATTTGACTCGTGCGCTCAAACTTTGGAGATTTTTGTTCCGAGCCACTACGGACATTTACCTAACTTGAGGCAAATGCCTTTGCAACTTCAAATTTATCCTGCTTATCACCCTTTCTCCTAGTTACATGACTTTGAAACCTCACATTCTTATGAGTCAACGCATAACTGTCTGCCAAACCACCCACTCTACTGCTGGACCCGGAGCTGTTAAGACCGCTCTGTTGCCATTGTTGGCCAATTTTCCTGACCGGACCACCCGCCACTGACATCGTCGACAACATCTCACGAGCGTTTTCGGGTTTTCGAGCATTAGTTTGCCCTCCCCACTGGTGGTGTGAGTGATCCACTCTCCAGCTGGAGAGCAGCTATAGCGTGATATACCCGACGTGGTTTGAGCTCTTTTCCTTCTACTACTATTTTTCCTTTTTTCGCTCTGGCCGAGGGACCTGCACCCTCAAAAGTGTATTCGTCCAGTGGTCCCCCCTGTAACTGTTCACCTCCCTTCCAGGAGATTGTGAACACGAAAGGGGGTTGGAGCAAGAACCCATCCCTCTGCCGAGTCTTTCCAGGAAAACGGGGCACCCATCACCACCACCAGCTCTCCCCTAACGACACTGCCAAAATTCCGGATCTCGAAAACGGACACGAAAACGACATATGCCGCCATCACAGAGATGGAGAAACAAAATCCACTGGCCAAATTCTCAGTGCGGCCCAACCTAAAAGGGGAGATGATTATTCACCCCAAAGACAAGGGCTCCACCACCTTCGACACTTACCTGAAAAACACCACCACCGTTGCATCAACCTAGCTGGACCCCGCCCAGAAGCTGATGAAGTCGGTAGTCCTCCGGTACCCAAAGGAAATACCCGTCGAACCCCTGGAGAACCACCCGAAGATCCTAAAAGCCGAGAGATGCTCTCCCCCCTACCGACAACACGGCCACCACAAAACAAGTGCTCATAACGATCTACCCCCCAGTACCATACACCTTAAAACCTGGGGGATCTACGAAGTGAGGCCCTTCGTCCCGGAGCCCTTGCAGTGCTTCAGATGCCAGAAATACGGGCACTATCAGACGAGGTGTACGTACAAGGAAATCTGTGCCGTCTGCGTGCAGTAGCACGGCACAAACTTCCGCCTCACCAAGTTGAAGAATGGGGAAAAAATTGCCCCTAAATGTGCTAACTGCGGGGGCAAACAACATGCCTGGAACCCTGGATGGGACCAGGCAAACCGACCAGGCAAACCGACCAGCAGCAAGACTGACCCCCACCGCTTGCAAAAGAGCCCCACCAAGTACCTTCGTGTGGGGAACCCAAAGGCAAAAACAACAAAGCAAACCTCCTCAACCGGTCAACACCCAAAGTGCAGCCCAGTTTCCTAGCCTCCCTACGGCCACACCTCAGCCCCCAAGCAGCAGACAACGACAACAACTACGAACAAGGCAAAACAAGCGCACACGAAGGCACCAGAAGGAATGATACACGTATCAGACCTTCGCGGAGGGCCTAGCCGGACTACTGGGCGACAAGATCCAGCCTACACAGCTCCAAATACTCATGGGGAGCGTCCTCGGGCAAGTTGCCACAGCTCCAGCCACCTCAGTGGAGGACACCATGCAGGCCTACACACGAGTGACAGCCGAGGTCCATCTACACCGAAAAAGGCCACCAGGGAACCAATGATACCGTCAGCTCCCAGAAAGAAATTGGACGTTTCAGCTCCCCTGAACCGAACCACGGCCCAGAAGGCAAAAACCACCACAGAACAAGAGGATATGAACTTGATCAAGTCGGAATCAGACCTGAACATATCCATCGAGGACCACCAGAAGTCCCCGATGAAACAGTGGTGGAAAACACCAGCACCCTGAACATCCTTTCATGGAATGCTCGGGGCACCAAAAACAAGAAACACCTCCTGCAAGAAGCAGCAGCCAAGGACAAGCTTGATATTATACTACTACAAGAAATACTCCTACAAGAACACCACTTTTAAATTCAGTGGCTACAAGACATACAGGAGGCATTTCATGCCGGCATCGACAAGAGGATGTTCTTTCTTGGTCAAGTCGAACATACCCTCCTCCGAGGTCATGCAGCATTTGCCATGTGGGGAAAACATTGAAACACAAGCCGTGAAAGTAACCCTCCAAGAACGGGAAATAACTTTCTACGACATCTACAAGAACCCAAGGGACTCACTGGAGGTGACTCAATTATTCGCTTCGGCCGCTGACCACGCCACACTCATAGAAAGGGATTTCAATGCACGCACATCATCCCTTCCTAAGCTCGGTAAGCCCCACAAATGAAGACGGCCTACATCTATACACCACCATTCAAGACACACTCGAGATCGCCCTTTTAAACACCGGAGAGCCCACCCACATTAGCGGAAGAAGGCTAGATCTAACCTTCACCTCCAGTGCACTACAGCCTTCGGCCTCCTGGCAGCTACACCCCACGCTGACCAGCGACCACTTTGCCACCCTAACAACACTGAAGGTGAACAATCTCCCCACTCCACCCCGGCCGAGATGGAGATACAATACCCAAAAGGCAGACTGGAAACTCTATAGGAAACACCTGGCTAAGTGGCGCGCTAAATCACAGCCGGCCGGCGCAACACCCGTGGACGAGACAACCCTCGACCAACAATTGGTCGAGGCCTTTCACCTAGCGGCAGAAGAGGCGATTCCAAAAACAAAACCTACATCAAGACAGTACAAGGATTACTGGTACTACAGTCCCAGGGTGAAAGAACTCAACCACAGAGTGAACATGGCCCAAAGAAAATACAGAAAACATCCCACGGAAACAAATAAGCATCTGCAAAACATAGTCAAGGATACCAGGGAAGAGAAGGGAAAAATCAAAAGCGTAAGCTGGCTCAAGTGGTGCTCCGAACTGAACGAGCACACCTCCCTCGGCAAAATGTGGGCCCAGATTCGAAGGGCATGTGGGAAGGCAACACCACCATCACTAACCTATCCCAACCCAGAAGAGGAAGCCGAGAGACTTGCAAAACTGTTCTCCGACCGAGCAGCAACGAAAACCTCCCGAGACATGCGAGACATGCGGAGGAGACACAACGGCGTCTGCGACAGACCAGACTCCAGATGATCGAAGAGGCCTGCAATGGTGAAGATGACACCGACAGACTCTTCAACCAGCAAGAACTCCAGAAGTCGATAAAACGAAGCAAGAACACAGCACCAAGGGCCGACGGGATAATCTACTCCATGCTTTCACATGCCGGAGAAGCCGGGCACGAGGCTTTGCTACAAGTCATCAGTGCTTCGTGGACAGCACAGAGACTTCCACCGGAATGGAAGAAAGCAGATATACAGCCCATTCCGAAGCCCAGAGAACCAGACAAACCAAGACCCATCTCCCTTCTCAGCTGCATAGTGAAGACGGGAGAAAGAATGGCTATCAACAGACTCAAGTGGAAAGTATGCTTACACCGAGAACACCGGCACAGGCAACAACATTGCCGAGATACTCAGCACAGTGGACAATAAACCAGCTTTGGTGGTCTTCCTCGACTTGGATAAGGCTTTCGAAACTAGCAAATCCACTGGCCATTATAACGACGCTCGCCGAAAAAGGCGTCAAAGGAAGGTTGCTGGGGTGGATTCAGGGGGCAACGTCAAGCTACAGGGTCCACGAAAACGGAACCCCACAAGGAGGATCCTCAGTCCAACGCTGTTCAATGTCTTGATGGAAAATCTAGTCAGACTTCTTTTCAGACAAACAGCAAAGCTCCTCTGCTATGCAGACGACTTACAGCTCATAGTAAGAGGAGCAAACACACTAGTCAACACGCAACACGCACTCCAACTTATAGAAGAGGAGTGCAACAGAGTTGGACTGAAGATAAATCCAGCCAAGTCGAAAGCGATGGCCATCTGCACAGACACACCAGACATGATGTTCTCCATACAAAACCGCCGGTAGTCTGGACCAACTCACCAGTGTCTTGCAATATGGTTCGACCAGAAACACACTTTCAAGCAGCAACTCGAGTATCTCAGGCTCAGGACGAAGAGCAGACACAACATAATGAGGTCGCTCACCAGCACAACCGCAGGAGCGAACATACACGTGCTCAAAGCCAACTACACGGCCGCCATCAGATAGCTGGTAGATTACAGTGCTCCAGCACTCATTGGACTGAGATTTGATCAGATAGCTAAGTTAGAAGTTATCCAAAATAATTCTCTCAGGACCATACTCGGAGCACCCATGTGGACCAGAATTTGCAATTTGCAAATGGAAATGAACTACCATCCCTGGCAGTACGAGTCAAGCAGGTGACAGCCGGTCGCCTTGCTAAAATTTGTTGATCAGAGAAGCCCACAGCTGCCAAAACGCGAATCAGTGCCTCCCTCCATCTCGACCACAGAGTGAGAGGGGCCATCTGGTCGCACGAGGCAAGCGAGGTCATCGGGCACCTGCAAGCAGAAACACTCAAGAAAAACAAAGACATACGAGACAGGGATTATGCAGTTCCACCACCATGGAGCTCCACCATTCACATTCAAAATTACCGAACTAGGTGATAGCAAAGCCAACCTCCAGAAGGAGGACCTCAAAAGAATAACTCAGGAATCCATAGCTGATATACAGCCCATTCCGAAGCCCAGAGAACCAGACAAACCAAGACCCATCTCCCTTCTCAGCTGCATAGTGAAGACGGGAGAAAGAATGGCTTTCAACAGACTGAAGTCTGGCTGATGCAGCATCATACTTCACAGACGGTTCGGTGGACCCAAAACATCATAGATCTGGAGCGGCCTTCTACACCCAAGGTCAGACCCTCCTATGGAGACTTTCTAATGACTGCTCCATCCTACAAACAGAGTTGGTAGCAATCTCAAAGGCCCTACAACACGCTGCAACACAACAACAAGTCCATCATAATTCACACGGACTCAAAAACCGCCATGCAGGCACTGCAACACAGTCAACCAAGAGACAACGTCCACATCATAACCTCGATCCTCGCACAGCTACAGTACTTCTAAAGACAAAATCGCCCAGTAGTCTTACACTGGATTCCCAGTCATGTAGGGATCGGGGGAAATGAAATGGCAGACGAAGCAGCCAAGGCAGCCACACGTTCTAGAAACGTACACATTCAAGTTCCAGCAAGCGTGCAACAGATGAAGAACCACCTCAGGAAGACTACCAAGCTCCACATCCGAAAGAGCTTCCTTGGCGCATTCAACGGTGGTTCCCAATCAGCCAAATGGTACCTGGTGGCTACAAAAGGGGAACCACCATTCGTGGACAAGAAAACACCAAGACAAACCCAAGTTAGTCTTCATGGACTACGACTAGGGTACAAATGCACCTGACAGACGATCGGAAATGCACCTACTGTCAGGAGCCAGCAGCCAAGCCACTGGAACACTATCTCCTCGACTGCGAAGTCACACAAAGTTTCCGAAACAGAGCTCAAAACTTCCAAGAAGCACACACAACACCAGCGGCCACTCTAACCCGAAAAGCCCAAACAAACCACATTCACCACCTTCTCCGGGTCATCACACGATACCCACCACCCAGATAGCTTAGGAAGTATCCTCCCCCAGCAAGTGCGGACCCCAGTTCGTGGGGCGCGCCACTCCGAAACTGACCACGTCCAAGAGTGGGGGGTTGGTGGTAAGCTTCACTGACCGAGGGTCCGCTTACACTTGCAAACCTGCAGTATCCTTTCATATATGCAGGTAGGACAACCTCCAATCCCCAATCCGGTCTGGCTGCTCCAGGAGCTCCAGCCGGAACCACCAAACGGGCCGCCTAAAGGCAAAGGCCCGTGTCCTACTACGGTCCCACAATCTCAACAACAACACAACGCCTGCCAGAGCTGCTGCTCGTTGCATTTCTGTAACCTCTCTCTCTTCGAAATATCACTGAATGTCTCGTGGGATGGCTCTTTTAAATTTCTTTAAGATGATCAACTCAATCAACTCTTCATTGGAGCTTACTCCACTACTTTTTCCATCTTCCAAACATCTTACAATGACGGTGCATAAATTCAAGATATGACTGACTCTAGTCTTATCTCATTCCTAAATTTCACTCTGTAGTGTACCGGAATCAACTCAAACCTTCAAAATAGCCTCTTTAACCTCTTCATAACTTTTACATTTTTTCAGCCGATAAAGACAAAATGACCGACCTAGCTTCACCTTTAAACACAGTCTGAATCATTGCCACCCAGGATGTTTCAGGCCACTTTGAATGATTTAGCTACCTTCTCGAACAGCTGGAAAAATACTCCTGGGTCATCCTCGTCAAACTGAGGTACTAGTCGCAAATGTTTAGTGATGTCAAACACTGACTGATCATGGTCATTAACACTATCATTGTTACTAGGCCTCGCTTCTCCTACTCTACATTGCACCTCAAGGGTTTTTCGCTTTTCCTCCTCCATGCCTAACTCGTGTGCTCTCTCCTTTTCTCTCTCCTCATATAACCTTAACTCATGTTGCATCTCCAGCTTCCGTAATTCTAAACTATTCTCAGTGTCCACACTAGTTCCAGTGTCAAATACACGTAAATGAAGGGCTTCTTCCGAAATAATTTCTTCCTGCACCAGTTCTGTAAGCGAGGCATTTTGTATACTTTTCTCCTCTTCACCACTGATCGGCTCGTTCGCCGCTTGGGCGATCGGTCACGTCTCTGCCTGGTGCTCCCACCATGATGAAGGGCACAAAAAGCCCTAGAGAGTGGCCTCTGTATCTCCCACTATCATCTGTGAAAAAAACAAATTGAGCAGGAGGAATTTTACGCAATAACACCGTGTTGGAACTGCTGTAAATATAATCATCTAGCCATAAACTGTCCCCAAAAAGATAAGAAGTTCTGCTCCGAATGTGCAGCAGAGGGCCACACATTCAGAGAATGTAGTAATAAAGTTAACCCCAAATGCCTGAACTGCAATGGGGACCACCGAACACTAGCAGCATGCTGTCCCATAAGGAAAGAAATAATCAGGAATCTGAGAGAAAAAGAAAAGACAAATAAGAAGATAGAAACAGACCCTAACGAGACATATGCAGCAATTGCAAAGCTGCAAGATACCACCTCCAAAGTTCTGAAGAAAGCGAAAGAAAACACCCTCATGCAACCTACATACCTTAATCTGAGCGAAGGATTACCAATCACAATTCTAACCAGTATCATTCATGCACACAACAACATCGCAAAACCAGGAACCTTTGGAAAAACGATTAGGGAAATGTTTGCTGCAAACAATCTGCCGGAGGTGAAATTTCCAGACGACGCCCCCTCAACAGAAATATTTAAAATTGTCACCGAGAGTAGCCTGGGAATAACCAAACCACAGGAGCACATAACCAAACTAGGCACAGAAGAAAGTCATGGAAATAGACCCTATCACCCAAGCAGTCACACCACACCGCAAATCAGCAGATTCCACAACTCAGCAAACAGAGAAACCACAACCTGCAAAAGCTGACCCAACCAAAGCGAAATCAAGAAAAGAATCCCATTCTGGCCATCGTGCCCCCCCATCTTCACCAAACGATGTGCAGCCAGCAGACCTAGGCAATGAGATCGGCATCAGCTTCTACTCAGTCAACACACCACCTACAATAACAAATGATAGACTTCTGCAGGAAATCAAGGAAGGCACAGTCAAATTCACCTACGAAGATGATAGGGTAGAAAAAGCCTACATAGACCAGTTGACAAATGCAGGACTTATAAACACCAAATGCGTTACGGGGCGGAGGAAACGGCGGTTCCTCCACCACACCCTACCGCTGGGTAACTGCACCTGGTAGTCCCGTGACCTGCCGAGACCCATGACTACGCCCACTTTGTCCCAACGTAGGGAGGTCGGGTCCTGGACACGGACTTGGGTGCCGACACTCTACCTGGGGAGAGGACGGGCGTGGTCGTTGTGGCGGGCGATGACGTCTTGAATACGTTCGGCGGCTCGGCAATCAAAATCCTCTGTCCTGGCCTGCCACTCCTTGGAGAAGGATTGAGGGTGAGCAGGGACACAAGAACGGAGGGGGCGTCCATACAAGACCTGGGCAGGGGAGCGTCCGGTGTAATTGGGTGTGTTGCGGAGCTCAAGGAGACCCTGGTCGAAGGCCTCGCAGTCAATATTCCCAGAAGGGGCCACTTTGAGGATGAGGTGCTTCAGGGATTTGATAGCAGTCTCAGCGTGGCCGTTGGACTGCAGGTAATGAGGCGGTGACAACACATGCCGGACTCCCCATCGGTCGAGGAACGCAGCAAAGTCCCGGCTTGTGAACTGGGGCCCTCCGTCGGTTCGCAGGCGTACAGGAACGCCCACGTAACGGAAGTAGTGGCGGAACTTGCTGATGGTGGCTGCAGATGTCGTATCATTACCGCACTTGATGACACCCGGCCAACCCGAGAGACGGTCGACGATGACCAGGAAGGACTCTCCTGACACACAGAAAAAGTCGGCCGACACAGACTCAAAGGGGCGGGTGGGGTTGTCGTCGCTCATGAAGGATTCCTGCTGCTGGCTGGGTTGTAGTACTTGGCGGGGCTTACACGCCTGGAGAGCATTGGAGATGTCGGGGTCGATGCCAGGCCGGAACACAGTCTGTCTTGCACGCCGTTTGGTGGCCTCGGCTCCACGGTGAGCTGTCGTGGAGGCGAGCCAAGGCGTGGGGACGTGAAGCAGCAGGGACAACTACCGAAGGAGAGGTGTCACTGACCAGAGGTAGGGGTAAGGCGGCAGCAGGGTAGTTGCTGCTCCCTTCGTGCACCCTGTTGGCGCATTTTACCTCGAGAAATCGGTGTTGGGAAGTCCTGGGAGATGATGGCCAACTCTTGGCAATGTCTGTAGGACAGCAAAGGAGTCGGGACACCATTATACACGTCAATCCAGGCATAACACGACCTGTTGCCAAAGGTGACCTGTGCATAGAGTGAATCTAGGGCTGGGGCCATCTGTGAACCGTCTGCCGTAACGCGGAGGTCCTTGGGAGGCGGTCCTAGATCACTTGGAGAGAGCCCCAAGCATTGCAAATGCTGGGGACCGATGACCGTAGCCTCAGCGCCGGTGTCGGGCAGCATCTCGAGACAGGACCTAGGGGTACTTGTAAGCCCGGACCTACGGCCTAGAAAATAGTGCGTTAATGTTCGAAATATGGCAAACAGAGTATTGGGTTTTATATTTAGAAGTTTAAGTAACAAGAGTGCAGAGGTCTTATTGCAACTATATCTTGCGCTAGTCATGCCGCACCTCGATTATGCGGTTCAGTTCTGGTGCCCCTATTATAGAATGGATATAAATTCACTAGAGTCGGTGTAGCGAAGAATGACAAAAATGATTCCGGGACTTAGAAACCTTCCATATCAGGATAGGTTAAAGAAACTTAACTTGCATTCCCTAGAAAGACGAAGAGTGCGGGGAGATATGATAGAAGTATTTAAGTTGGTGAAAGGAATCAATAAAGGGGATATAGATAAAGTTCTTATAATTATCCGAGCAGGATAGGACTCGGAGCAACGGATTCAAGTCGGATAAGTTTAGGTTTAGGAGGGAGATAGGAAGAAACTGGTTCACAAATAGGGTGGTGGACGAGTGGAACAAGCTTAGCAACTTTGTAGTAAGTGCGGGAACTCTGGAAAGATTCAAAAGGAGGTTAGATAGATTCATGGATGATAGAGAGTGGTAGTAACTCTCGACAGGAGCTGCCATGCACAGGTCAACCGGCCTATTGCAGACTCTTTATTTTCTTATGTTCTTATGTTCTTATGTCAAGATGACGCTGACGTGCTGGGGAACTTTGGTCCTGGGACGCGAGGAGTACACCCTCCTAATATGGGTCGGGCTTTGTCCAGGGTCGTCGTGCCTCTGATTTGGTGACTGTGGGCGGCCCTCACTGGTAAAAGGGCGCTGCTGCTTCCGCCGACGCTGTCCCTTGGGTTTTTTGGTCGGGCAACACTTGTCGTAGTGGCCCAGACGGCCACACACATTGCACTGGACGTGTTTGGCCGGGCACCGTACTGTAAGTGACCAGTGGCCCTTACGGTGACAACTGTCGCAGGTAGACTCAGCAACTGGACATACCTGTGTTTCGTGCTGCCTACCACAGCTGTTGTAAAGGGAGCCGGGCGTGGGCGTGGTGGGCGTAGGCGTTGGGGCAGACTTCTTGTCTTTTTTGTATTGGGACATAGCCCGTACGGCTGTAGGGGGAGCTCGGATGGCAGAGGTAGCACACCTGGCAGCCTCGTAGGAGCGACATACTGTCAATACATCCTTAAGAGAGGAGGGAGAGTCGAGGGAGGTGAGGCGTTGGAGAAGCTCCTCATCCTTAACACCCATCAGGATCACCTGCTTCAACTGGGTCTCCTCGCACTGCTGGTGATTACCAGGACATATGTCTATCTCTTTCGAGGCTCTCTTGAGTCGTACATAGAAATCATCAAAAGTCTCGCCCTCCATCTGTCTACAGCTAAACACTTCCCTCCTGCAGAGAGCTTCATTCCGCTGACCTTTGATTTGCAATTCTAGAACATCCAGTACCTCCTCTACAGACAACAAAGACGTCGGGGGCACTTGCAACGTATGTTCCAACACATGCTGCGTTCCCAGAGACAGGCACATACGTAGCTGAATGAGCTGTTTAGGCTGTGGCAAGCTCTGGAGATCCACCATTGTAGCATAATCAGTCCATTGTCGCCGCCACTCACGAAAAGTCTGGATAGTCTCATCAGGCTTCAAGGTGGGTGGGGGTTGGACAACCACTTTGGTAGGGGGCATTGACGAGGTATCTGAGCCAGTCGGTACCGGAGTAGTGGAAGGGCCAAGGGCTTGATTAGCAGTGAGGCTAGATATCAAAGCTGCAAACCTTTCGTTATCTTCCAATCTCCGTTGGTGGTCCTCAGCACATCTTTTCGTTCGTCCAGACGCCTCTCCTCCCTCATGAGCTTCATCAGAGCAATTATCTCTTAGGACAAGGGTGAGGGTCGAGGGGTGTGGCTGGGAGATGTGTTGGGAGAGGGTGGGGCGTCGCGCTCTGACTGGTCATCCATCTCTGTAGAGCTGTCATTCGTCTGACTCATCCAGGCGCTAGGGACACCACTGCATGAGGCCCGGGGCATAATTACTTTATCTGTATATTGTATCTCAAACCAGTGTTGACCGGTCAACCCGTCGTATCAACCAGATCTGAGACAACAAAATTAATTGAATACACAGATAAGTCTTATATATATATATATATATATATATATATATATATATATATATATATATATATATATATATATATATATATATATATATATATATATATATATATATATATATATATACAGTATATATATATATGTAATATTCAGAAATTTCAGAGTAATTTCAAACACGGCGCAATTGGCGATACTGAGCTTTCAAGGTCGTTCGGAGGGAAGAGAGCGCTCCCTGCACATAGCGAGAGGTTGTGGAACTAGGCCTAAGTGATATTAAATGTAATTTGCCGAATTAATAATGATGTGATTCATGAAGTTAAGGGACTATTATTGAATTTGAAATTATTATAGATCGTTTATCAGTCTGAATAATGTCACGGGTGTCCCAAGGAGTTATTAGTTAGGCGGAAAATATGTCACGTAGGCCTAAGCTAGACCTTGGAGAGACGCGATGCTGGCTGATCCTCAGTCACGTGAAAGCGATTGGACCTACAGGACATCCCTGCGCGTCCGTCCACAGAAATAGTCACGTGGTCTAGTCACCTGTGCTGCGCTATTGCAGTATAACAAGGTTTCCGCCAGAACCCACTTGACTGCGAGAGATTGACTGCCGTTTGAGACAGCCGTTGATGATTGAGGGTGGCGATTGTCGCCCTTGGACCGATCAGTGTAGGCCTGTCACTGTTTAGCGGGGTATCAAAGGATCTCTTGAGGGAATCTAGCCGTCTGGGTGCCCAGCTGACGACGGGACGATCGTTGGGGTCATCAGCTCTCCTCTACCTCGGCTCACAATACCACATGTTTCAAGCAGCTTAGTGAAACCCTCTTGCTAACGGGAAGCTAAAGCTTCTCTCAACTGTACAAGGTCTGATTGGCTCACTCCCTTCCGCTTTATGGATGTACCGGGGGTAAAGTGAAGCTAGCTGAGTGATACAGGGTCGCACACTGGGGCCAAGAGTCAGTGGAGTTTAGAGGTACACTTTCCAAGGTGGAGAAAGGCTGATTTGGGCCTTCAACTACGGGTGCCTGTTGGTTGTGCCTTAAACGACTACGGAGTGCAGGTGGAATCTGTGTGTGTGTTAGGTTAGGGAGCATGGTTCACGGGTATTGGACTCAGTAACGTCTTTATAATAGTGACAATATTTTTGTGTGTAGTTAATATTATTTTTTCAGTTACTAATGTATGCTGTGTGCATTTAAAATTTCTTTATAGTTTCAATCTCTGATATAACCTTTGTTCCCCAGAGTAGTGTTTAAGTTAGGTTAGGAGGTGTGCATCTGTTGGTGTAACATAATTATATTGAGTGCCCTTAAGGCCTATTCATTGTAGAGTATTTAATTTCTTATTTTTTAATACCATTTCCTCAGTGACTGATATTATTTTGTTGAAAACCCTTAAGGCCTGCATCTGTTGGTGTAACATAATTATATTGAGTGCCCTTTAGGCCTATTCATGGTGGAATTAATAATTTCTTATTTTTATACCACTTCCGCAGTGGTGGATATTATTCTGTGAAAACCCTTAAGGCCTGTTTCATGTGTGCAAGCAACATTTCTTAATACTTTAAATTTATTGTTGCCTGAGTTTCTAATAATTTCAATATCATGTATAACTTTTATTCCCCAGAGTAGTGTTTTAAGTTCAAGTTAAGAGGTGCGCATATTGGTGCACCATTATTTGATTGTGTTTGTAGTTGGAGGGAATATAAGTGTCTAAAATTTACAGTGTGTCTCATTCATCCCAGTCACAGACGCTATCCTTCCACGGGTCACGGACAATTCATTTTGTTAGTAAATTTAAGTGCTCTTGTGCTGGTTCGGGATTTCTCACTAAGGGGCGCTTCCACTGCCATTACCATCTAATAATCTTTAATAAACCCCAAGTCAAGTGAGAAAATAAAGTCCAGTAAATTCCGACCGGTTACACACACATATATATATATATATATATATATATATATATATATATATATATATATATATATATATATATATATATATGAAGAAATGACCACGGTCAGGGTGTTCGTGCGTGGGTTGGTGTGTGTAGGTGCGGTGGAGCGCGGAGGGAGGCGGGGCGGTGGGGGGTGACCAGTTACCCTCGAAGCGGCCGGGGAAGGACGTGTAGCGTACCGTATGTGGCCAGTTGTCAATTATCTTAGTATGGGCACACAAACGTACGTACATGTAGATATCTCACACTCAGGAATGAGGTAGAATAGAAACTCACAATGCTAAGGAGTAACTAGGTGGAGAAGCTTGCTCAGAGGTCCTGTAGGGCGAGGAGGTTTCTGAGGAAGCTGGGTGGTGAGGAGCTGAGAGATGTTGCTGGTCCGGTAGCCGAGTGTAGAATGGTCTCCCTGGCATGACATGACATGAAATGCTAGTGACAGGGGGGGGGGGAGGAGGTTCAGGGGAAGAATAAAGGGATGATTGAAGTGAATTTTAGGAGGAGAGAATAGGTGCAGTGGCTAAACACCGCTTGCGTGAGGGAGTATAAGTTGGAGGCAGCCGCAACTCGCCTGGACGCGGCTAGGAGGTGGCAGAACAGAGTCAGGTTAGCGTCGGGTCAAGCGTCAGGTGCGTGTTGGGTTGGGCCATGGATTCTCAGTGCTTAGTTGGCTTGATTGTGTGTGTTGTTTTCTTGTGTGGAGGAAATGTCTTGGTCTTCTGTCTTGGTATTCTTATTAGCTTGATGTAGATTTTCTTCTAACTCTCCTCCTCTTCTTGCTCTTTTGAAGTGTCCATTCATTCGTGTTTGGGTCTTGTTGTTCGTCTTCCTCGTGTCTTATGTCCTCATAGGTGTGGAAGAAGTCGGAGACGGTGAGGTTGACCACGTGGGCTTCAGCTCCACGGGCCTCGTGGTGTTCTTGATTCTGTGTGGCGGGTGTCTTTTCTTGAGTTTTCTTTTCTTGGTTAAGGTCTCCCTTGACTTGACTTGAGGTCTATAGATAAGGTAGAAGGCTATTGCTTGTAGTGCTGGGTGGGAGGGCTGGGATTACATAAGAACATAAGAACATAAGAAAGTGGGATACTGCAGGAGGCCGACTGGCCCATACAGGGCAGATCCCTTTCACACCCATCCCAGCACTTCCATGTGCCTATCCAACTTCGTCTTGAAGCTCCCTAGCGTCCCCGATCCTACTATAGCACTCGGTAGCCTATTCCACATATCCACAACTCTATTACCAAACCAGTGCTTGCCTATATCCTTTCTGAATCGGAATTTATCTAATTTAAAGCCATTTGTTCTAGTTATTTCGTTATTACTGAGCTTCAGAACATCTTCCATTTTACCCTTGTTAATCCCACTTACCCACTTGAACACCTCTATCATATCTCCCCTAACTCTACGCCTCTCTAATGAATGCAAGCCTAAGCTTTTCAGTCTTTCTTCATATGGAAGGTTTCTAATATTATGGATCATTTTTGTCATTCTTCTTTGTACTCTCTCCAAATAATCTATGTCCATTCTATAATAAGGACACCAGAATTGAACCGCATAATCCATGTGTGGCCTCACTAATGCTAGGTAAAGTTTCAAGATAACGTCAGCAGTTCTGTTACTCACACTCCTAGATATGAACCCAAGAATCCTGTTTGCCTTGTTGCGCACGCTAATACATTGTTTTCTAGGTTTCAAGTCGTTGCTAACAAATACACTTAGATCTTTTTCACAATCAGAGTTTTCTATTTCCGTGTTACCTAGTTTATACTTAACGTTTGTATTCGTCTTCCTTATCTGTAGTACCTTGCATTTATCAGTATTAAAATTCATTTGCCAGTCTACTGACCACTCATGTAAGGTATCTAGATCTCTTTGAAGGTGTTCAAAGTCACTGTCTGAATTTATCACTCTCCCCATTTTGGTATCATCTGCAAATTTACTAATCCTACTAGTTATACCTAAATCAAGATCATTAATGAATATAACAAACAGCAGAGGGCCTAATACAGATCCCTGGGGAACTCCGCTTTTGACCCCACCCCAGTCTGACTTAAATCCATTTATGCTGACTCTTTGTTTCCTACCAGTTAACCATGACCTAATCCATTTTAATAATGATCCACCTATTCCATGTGCTTCTACCTTCCTTATCAATCTCTCATGAGGGACTCTATCGAATGCTTTACTGAAATCTAAATAAATTATATCATATGACTTATCATTATCTACCGCTTCATATACTTCTGAGAAAAAGCTAAGCAAATTTGTGAGACAAGAACGTCCCTGGGTGAACCCGTGCTGAGAAGAATGAATTAAGTTGAATGTTTCAAGGTGGCTTCTGATTTTCGTAGCAATAATTGACTCTAGCAACTTGCCTATGATTGACGTGAGACTAATGGGACGGTAATTTGATGCAATTGATTTATCACCTTTTTTGAAAATCGGAACTACATTTGCAAGTTTCCAAGCTTCTGGCACTAGGCCCGATTCTAATGACTTATTAAATAAAACTGCTAATGGATTACTCAACTCATCTCTACATTCTTTTAATATTCTAGCATATACCTCGTCTGGACCAGGCGATTTATGAGGCTTCAGTTTGTTAATTACTTTAAGCACATCGTTACTAGTAATATTGATATTCATCAACATATTTTCTATACTGTCATTATATACCTTATGAACTTCTGGAAACTGTGCTAGGTTTTCATTTGTGAATACGGAGCGAAAATGACTATTTAACGTACTACACATTTCTAACTCATCATCAGTCATTTCTCCTGTCGTAGTTTTAAGGGGACCTATTGTATCTCTAACCTTTGATTTATACAGTTGATAAAAAGCTTTGGGGTTATTTTTCGATTCGTTTGCTACCTTGATTTCATAATTTCTCTTTGCTTTCCTAATTTCTGTTTTTACCTGTCTTGTTAGGTTCTGATAGTAACCAAGTAAGTGATTTTCGCCTTTCTTAACTTTTCTATATACTCCTTTCTTTTTCCCTAGAAGATCTAAGAGTCTATTATTCATCCATTTTGGTTGGTTCTGTATCGATCTGAATTTTCTTTTAGGGATGTGTTTATTTTGAGCATTATGGATTGTCGCAATAAATTGTTCATAAGTAGCTGCTAAATTAAATTCGGGGTTCTCCCGTCCTAAGTTGACAGTTTCCGGAGGTGTGGGGGGGATTAATCTTTTGACCATAGGGTCATCCCTTAGGTCTCTCCTTAAGCTACCGTAATTAGCCTTCCTAAAATCCGGGATCAAGGCCGAATTTTCCTTCTTCCTGCCATTCCATATTATGTTAAAATATATGGCTTTATGATCACTGTTTCCTAGTTCGTCTCCAATCCCAACATCTTTTACTAGATTTTCATTATTACTGAGAACTAAATCGAGGATATTATTTCCTCTAGTGGGCGAGTTTATGAATTGATATAAAAAACTATCTTGTACTACTTCTAGAAAATCTTCAGATTCATTATCGCTAAGTTGATTTTTCCAATCTAAGCCTGAAAAGTTGAAATCGCCTAGAATACATACATTGTTTCTATCAGATGCCTTCTTTATTTCCTCCCATAGCAATTTACCATCGTTCCTACTCAAATTAGGTGGTCTATATATAACACCAATGACTACGGACTCATTGCCCTCACCAATCTCTACCCAAATACTTTCATTGTCGCTATTTGTTTTAATGTTTGATTTATTGCAGCTTTTTAATGACACCCTGATATACACTGCTACACCGCCCCCTCTCCTTCCTACTCTGTCAAATTTAAATAGGTTATATCCTGGAATATGAAATTCTGCTAAAAAATGTTTGCTTTTTGAATTTATCCATGTTTCCGTTATTGCAATTATATCTTTGTTCTCTTTACTAACAATGGCCCTGAGCTGGTCCATTTTGTTACACAAGCTTCTACTATTAGTATAATAAACACTCAATATATTTCTTCCGTTTCTATCTGTTTTACATTTATTACTTTGATGTTTGTTATTATGACTAACTATATTTTCAGCATTATCTACTTCTGTTTCACTGCTGTTATTTTCACATGGTATTTTCCTCTCTTTACCATTGATGGGATTTGGACATATTAAAACCCCACCTTTAATACCCTGTCAACTATCTTCGCTAGCACCGCCAACCCCTTCCTACTTAAATGCACCCCATCCCTTGCATACATACTATCATCACCATAGTACAGGCTCCAACTATCAATGAATGGCGTCGACAGCTCTTTACACTGTTCTTCCAACCAGCAATTGAAACCAATTGCACGGGACATCCATTCACGACTGGCACCACGTCTAGGTAGGATAGAGCAAGCAATAGGAGTTCCACCCTTCACCCTAATCTTATCTAGAGCTTCCCTATACAGCTTACGCAGTTCGACACTGGTAAGCTTACCTACGTCATTGCCTCCTGCACTGAGTAAGACTATGGGGTTGTCTCCACAGTCATCAATGACGTTCTCCACTCTCTCCAGTACTCTACCTATCCCTGCCCCGGGGAGACACTCGAGCTTCCTAACTTTAGTGCAGAGATTGTTACCTAAATACTTCACCATCGAGTCTCCCATGACAGAAACACATTTGACCTTACCTGAGTGTGGTGATTTCTTACCTGCGCTACTCCCTCTCTCCACACTAACAGAGGGAGTAGCACTCGTGGTGTTACTAGCACCTTCCTCACACTCGTCACTTCAGGTGCTGAACCTGTTGTTTAGGTCTACAGCTGAGTGCCTTTTTAGAGTGCATTTTGTAGCACTAGCAGCAACTACCTTCCATGAATCCACTTCAACTTCACCGTCCTTCACGACACTGGCAAAGGTTTTCTTCTCCTCTAAAACTAGCTTCAAGGCTAAGTTTTCGCCCTTGAGACTCTGGACCTCCTTCTCAACCTTCTCCAGTCGGTCTTGCAAGGCAAGACAAAGCTGGAGAACGTGAGAGGTGGTCGAGTACTCGTCAGCAGCTGCCATGTCACTATGTCACTAACACTGAGAGGAACACAGGTCCGCACTGGCTGAGGGTCAGAGGTCAACTGACTATGGGTCAGAGGTCAACTGCTGAGGGTCAGAGGAATGCAGGGTAGCCAAGGCTCGTCTTGAGAAGAAACTGAGCTACAAAGAGGCCCTCCTTGCTGTACGCTCCCAAGAAAAGAAAAAAACCAGCAGAAAAGAAAAACCAAAAAAAGAAAACTCAAGAGAAGACGCCCACCACACAGAACCAAGAACACCACGTGGCCCGTGGAGCTGAAGCCCACGTGGTCAACCTCACCGTCTCTGACCTCTTCCACACCTATGAGAACTTAATACACGAGGAAGACGTACAACAAGACCCAAACACAAACGAATGGACACTTCAAGAGAACAAGAAGAGGAGGAGAGTGAGAAGAAAATCGACATCAAGCTAAGAAGACCAAGACATCTCCTCCACACAAGAAACCAACACACACAATCAAGCCGACCAAGCACTGAACAAGCCGACCAAGTACTTTGGTGGCGATTTGGGGGAGAGGGGTTTCGTTTAGGATCAAGGAAAAGAGGGAGGAAATTTGAAGGAAAGTAAGAGATTGACAGTATCCGGGCTCAACCAGATATGCTGTGGTTATAATAATTATATTTAAACTTACATATTGCGTGATTAGGTTCTAACTCTCAAGCCTTTGTCATTTAGTTAAAACTATGTTTATTTTGAGGTAGCCATTGTTTCAAGGAAGGGGTGACGACCTCTGGCCAGGTTCTTGTGGAGCTGGCTGAGCAACGTATATTTTGTTTTAATAAGAGTAGAAGGAAGGGGCAAGAAGACAAGGGTTGGAGAGGCCAAGGATAGTGTCCTTTGATCACTCTCACCTTTTAATGAAGCGTTTTGTTTATATAGTAAGGAAGTTTAATTTTTAGGAATAATTGTAGGATCCAACTTGCTACTTTGTTCACAAGGAGGTGGTCCTATCTTTTGGTTTAATTGAAAGATTGAAGCTTGACTTGAAGGTACAGTACTTAATGGCTATACAGTTCTTTGTTTTTGTATTGAATTTGATAATTTTTAGATGTATTTTGGTATTGGTGGTGGGTTGTCGACTTTTATTCTGCTTAATCTGAACCAAGCGTGTTCTTCTCTTGCTCTTCTTACTGGTTCGTTGTTCAGCCAGTTTGCTACAGTTTCTGAGTCTAAATCTCGTACTTTTCCCATGTTCTTTTGGCTTGGATGTAGATGTCTACGTTTACTGCGTTGATGTTGGCTCTTCTATGGAGTTCTTCGTTTGTTACTCTTTCTTCGTTGCTGGTGTTATAAATGAATCTTAGGCTTATATTTTGTACCGTTTGAAGTTTCTTGATTCTCGTTGCGCTAAATGAGTTGGTTGGTATAGGCGGGTAGCACATTACTGTTTTTATTAGTGCCGTGTACAATTTCCTTTTGTTTGGTATGTTCAGTTTTTTAAATCTTCTTATTTCTGAGAGTTTGCTACGTAGTTTGTGGACTTTTTCGTTGATGAAACTCTGGTAATCATTTGTGCAATGTGCGGTCTTGGGTATGAGAGTTTGTTGACCAAACTGGAGTGGTCCATGGAAAAATTGGCCAAGGCCAATGAAGAAATTGAGAGGGCCACGTTGGAGAACCTGAAATTAAAAGAAGAGCTGACGAAGTTAAAAGGGGAGGCTGGACGAGTAAAGCCAGTGACTGACGAAAACTCAAGCGAGTGGAAAGTTGTGAGTAGTGGGAAGACGAAGCTGGTGGTGAAGAAGTACACCAAGGATACGACAACAACGACAACAACAGCTAAGTGTACCAACCCGTTCAGTCCCTTGATAGACGAATTGGACGTTAGTACAGTCAGGGACAGGGATGACAAGGAAGGTATAAAAACTTTAATTGTTGGTGACTCACAGGTAAGGTACATGGACAGGGCCTTTTGTGGTAAAAACAAAAATAGGATGAGGGTGTGTTTGCCAGGAGCTGGGGTGGGGGATATAATTGACAGGATGGACAATATCTTGTCTGGTAATGGGAACAAACCCATTATCTGCCTCAGTGCAGGAGGCAATGATATTGGCCGGTGTAGGAGCGAGGAGCTTCTTGATAAGTTCAAGGCAGCTATAGATCGTATTAGGACTAAGGGAGGGATCCCTATCATATGCCGTGTCCTGCCTAGAAGGAGAGTTGGCAGTGGATGGTTGTCAAGGGCGGTTGGTGTCAACGACCGTCTTGACAGATATTGCAAGTCAATATCAGTCCCATTCATTGACAACTGGGACAACTTCTATGGCAGAAGGGACCTTTTTGCTAGGGATGGGGTGCACCTGTCTAGGGATGGAGTAGCAACCCTGGCTGGGGCTCTAGAGGGGGCAGTTCAAAAGATATCGAAGTCTTTAAACTGCTAGGAGAACATATGAGCACGGGGGTGGAGGAGACTGCAGTGGGAGCGGGTAAACAAAGTGAAAGATTACAGGGAAATAGTGTTAGGAATGATGACAAAACTAAATTAGACAGGAAGTTTAAACCTAAACGCGGTAAGGGGAGGACTCAGAACACGACTAACTTAAATGTATACTACGCGAACAGTAGAAGTATGAGAAACAAAATGGATGATATGAGGGCCTTGGTATGTACCGAAAAAATCGATATAATTGCATTCACTGAAACATGGATCAACCTAGACACACGTGAATTACCAGTCGAATACCAAATTGCGGGTTACAAACTGTTCCATACCGATAGGCAGACCAGGAAAGGAGGCGGAGTAGCAATCTATGTTAGGGATAATCTGAAGTGTGAAATAAATAAGGAAATAAAAACTGAGCGGAATACAGAAACAATTTGGATAGAATTAATCGACGGTAGAGAAAAATTAATCACAGGAGTAATATATAGGCCTCCCAATCTTGATAGAGTCAAAGAGCGACTTATCTGGGATGAAATGCGCAGGGCTTCCATACACAACAAAGTCTGTATAGTAGGCGACTTTAACCTTGGCCAAATAGATTGGACTGACCTTACAGGTAACTCAGAATCAGAGGATTTTCTCGAGACTATCCAGGACTGTTTTCTAAGTCAACATATAACCGAACCCACACGGGGTAATGATATACTCGATTTAGTTCTGTCAAACAGAGAAAACCTCATTAGCAGGGTCGAGGTAGGGAACGAATTTGCAACAACAACGATCACAAAGAAATTAGATTCCAGTTAGATTTTCAGGGCAGACGTAAGGAAAATTCCACTAAAGTACCAGATTTCAGAAAGGCGAACTTTGACAGTTTAAAGAGGCAGCTGAGAGAGGGGGTGTCGCGCTTGGCCGTGAACCTGTCAGATGACACCGACCTGATAACGAGATCTGAGATTGCCGAGTTCCACGACAATTTAAATAGTGAGTTACTTAATGCACAAAGGCAGAACATATACAAAAAACTCAGATCAGACAACAATGACCCTAAATGGATAAATAATTATTTAAAGAACATCATTGGCCAAAGGAAGGCTATAGGTAGAAGGATAAATCATGGCGAAATTCACCTCCAGGACTATTATAGGGTATTGGCAAGTAGGGTTAAAACCGAGATAAGGAAAGCAAAGAGGAATAATGAGGTAAGGATAGCAAGGGAGGCGAAGACAAACCCCAAAGGATTCTACCAAATGTATCAAACTAAAACACGAGAAAAGATTGGACCAATACGGTCAGACACCAGCGAGCTCACTGATAACGACAGAGAAATGAGCAATAATTTGAATAAATATTTTTCAAACATGATACCCGAGGTACCGACTCTATTCAGAGATAGTGAAGAAAACAAATTAAGTGAGGTAGTAGTGACTAGTAACGATGTTAGTAAGCAAATAGACAAACTAAAGCCTAATAAGTCACCTGGTCCCGATGAGATATTTGCCAGAGTATTAAAGGAATGTAAGGAAGGGCTTAGTATGCCCTTAGCAAAGTTGTTTAACATGTCCTTAAAAACAGGTGTATTACCAGAATCCTGGAGGATAGCGAATGTAATACCGATTTTCAAGAAGGGGGATAGATCACTATCCTCTAACTACCGTCCAATCAGTCTAACATCAATAGTAGGCAAATTACTGGAAGCAATCATCTCAAACTCTATTCGAAATCACCTGGAGAAGCACCTATTGATCACTGATTCCCAGCATGGCTTCACAAGCAGACGTTCTTGCCTAACTAATCTATTAACATTCTTTTCATCAGTTTTCGAATCTGTGGACGAGGGGCACAATTATGATGTGGTATATCTCGACTTTAGCAAAGCCTTCGACAGAGTCCCCCACGAAAGACTAATTAGAAAGGTAGAAGCACATGGCATCAAAGGTGACATCCTTAAATGGATTAGGGCGTGGTTCTAGGACAGGAAACAGTGAGTGAGCATTAACGGCACTAAGTCCCATTGGAGCAACGTCACAAGTGGAGTTCCCCAAGGCTCAGTACTTGGACCATTATTATTTATTATATACATAAACGACATAGATATCGGCATAGACTGCAATATAAGTAAATTTGCTGATGACACTAAAATAGGACGTGTTATTAAATCTGACGAGGACTCGGCAAAACTACAGGAAGATCTAAACAAATTTTTCGATTGGTCTGAAAAATGGCAAATTAAATTCAACGTCGACAAATGTAAAGTACTCAGTATAGGAGATGTAAACAGGGAGTCCAGATACTAGATGAACAACGATGCCATAGAGAAATCCGACTGAGAGAGAGGTTTATGAGTAATGATAAGTAGGAACCTTAAACCAAGTAAACAATGTGTTTTTGCTCGTAACAAGGCGAATAAAGTACTTGGGTTCATACAAAGGAGTGTTAGTTACAAGACTAGCGAGGTCATCCTAAAACCGTATCTTGCTCTTGTGAGACCACACCTGGACTACGCAGTTCAGTTCTGGTCACCGTATTACAGAATGGATATAGAATCCTTGGAAAGAATTCAGAAGAGAATGACAAGACTAATCCCGGGCATTAGGAACCTTGAGTATAGAGACAGGCTAAAGCATCTTAATTTGCACTCCGTCGAGAGACGTAGAGCGAGGGGCGACCTGATAGAGGTGTATAAGTGGAAGGCAGGGCTAAACAAAGGGGACATTACAAAGGTACTCAAACTATCCAACCAGGAGCGAACTCGTAACAATGGTTTTAAATTAGATAAATTTAGATTTAGGCGTGAAATAGGTAAACACTGGTTTGGAAACAGAGTAGTGGATGAATGGAACAGGTAACCAAATATCATCATTAACTCGAATACGCTGAATAGCTTCGAACATAGGTTGGATGCTTATATGAGCAATAGGGGTTGGGTGTAAACGGGACTGCCCAGTATGGGCCAATAGGCCCGCTGCAGTTTCCTCCATTCTTGTGTTCTTGTGTTCTTGTGTATATATGGAGAATAGTGTTGGGGATAGGACACCTCCTTGAGGCACTCCGCTTTCTAGGTCGAAGGGTGGACCTAAATGGTTGCCAATTTGTAGCTGTGCTGTCCTGTTTTGAAGGTAGTCACATAGGATTCTTTCTATTTCTGCAGGTAGGTCTAGTTTTAATATTATATATGCTAGTCCGTTGTGCCACACCTTATCAAATGCCTTTGCCACATCTCTTAAGACTATGTTTACTTGGTTTCCTTGCTGTTTTTCTTTGGCTATGATTTCTGTTATCATTGCTATTGCCGTTTGGGTTCCTCTACCTCTTCTAAAGCCGTGTTGTCTTGGGTTGAGTTTGTTGTGGTTAACCAGGAAGTTATCCAGTCTGTTATTTAGTATGCGTTCCAAGAGTTTCCCTGATATTTCCAGTAAGGATATAGGTCTGTAGTTTATTATCTGTTTTGGGTCCTTGCCTTCATTGGGAATGAAGATCATTTTTGCCCGCTTGAGGGCATCGGGAAAGTAACCAGCGGATAAGGTTGAGTTGTAAATATTTAGGAGAGCTTCCATTGGTCTGCTGGGCAGGTTTAATAACATGTTTCGGGTTACGCCGCTCATTCCAGGGGATTTTTCTTTAAATTTGCGTAGGCAGTGTAATAGTTCGTCGTGATTTATGAATTTATTGGGTCTTAGTTTTTCTGGGTGTCCTGTGTGGTAGGGAGTCAATCTATTGCTTTGTTCTCTTAGCCAGTCATTAATTAACTCCTCGTGTTCTTCGTCAAAACTTTCGTTTTCTTCTTCTGATATTCTGAAGATCTTCTTCCATTCTCTTCTGAAGGCTTCTTCTTTTTCATGGTCTGTATAGAGTTTTTGTCCGTTTTGGTCTTTAATGTAGTTTATTGTCTGTTTTTTCGTGCCAAGTAGTTTGTTGATGTTTTGCCAGAAGTTTTTTGAGTCCTTTGTGGTGTCTATGTTTTTTATTAGATTGTTCCATTTTTCGTTATTAATTTGCCTGTACTCTTCTTGTAAGCCTTGTTGTATTTCTCTTATATTACGGAGTAGATCTCTAGTGGGCCCTGTTTGTTCTATGAATGTCCTAATGTTATTATATTGTACTTGTAGTTTCTTTAATTCTTCGTTGGGTTTGTTACTCGGGAGGGTTCTGTATGACGTTATTGGGGTTGTCTGGTTGATTGCTTGTTTTATTGTGTTATGTAGCTTGTCTGCTTCTTCGTCAATTTCCTCGAGAGTTGCATCTTTTAGATTTATTTGAGGGTAGTTTTCCAATAACTCCTTATATTTCATCCAGTCTGTTTTGCTCATCTGGAGCCTTGGTGGTATTTTTGTTAAATTGGGCTGGTGGAAATTGTGAATATTATCGGAAAGTGGTCGCTTGGGTTGATGGGGCCTTGCTCTATGTGGTAGTTAAGAAATGCCTTGTTGTTGCAGAAGATTTTGTCGGGTGTTGAAACGCCGTTTGGTCCCATCCAGGTGGTGAAGTGCGGGCCCAGGTGAAGTAGTCTGCCAGTGTTGATTATACGTTCCAATGCTATGCCTTTCTGGTTACTGTTGCCGTTGCTAAAAATGCGGTGGCTTGCACCCTCTTACATTTTGTGACATTGAATGTTAGCAGCCATTTCTTCTACCGTTCTTGGAGCTCACAGTGATCCTTCTGCAGCTCCTCACAGTCTGCTTAATCCTTAATTTCCCGAAATAAATTGGCGTCATCCGCAAACATTTGTATGGAGGAATGTACAGCTTCAGGCATGTCATTTAAGAAGCAAACATACAACAGCTGGCCCAATACACTGCCTTGTAGTACCATGTTTGCGACGGTTACACAGGATGATTTCGTGCCATTAATCACCACACACTGCTTGTGGTCATGTAGAAAGTCTACTATGCACGCTCGGACATTTCCCCGAAACCCGTACCTTTTCAGTTTCATTTTCAGCCTCTCATGGCAAAATCTAGTTATATATTGTCGATATTACCACCCTGTTCAAGAATATGGGTCCAAATATCCAGTACTTTGAGTAATTGTGTTAAGTAGGAGCGCCCCGGCATAAAACAGTGTTGACAATCCTTTACAAGGTTGTTTCGTACTAGATTTTTTTTTTTTACGGGGACTAGCCCATCCGGGCACAGGTCAATGACCCACATCGGGGCCTGGGGAGCGAAAATTTAATAATAATAATAATGATAATAATAATAATAATAATAATAATAATAATAAGAAAGAACCATAAGGACATATATTTTTTTTTATAAAGAGTGAGAAACAATATATGTACAGTATGTTGTGTTGTCAATAGTAAAAGAAACAATTGAGACCCTGCAATTGTGTGTAATTGAGGCAGAAAGTTAGATCAGCAACCTGGGACTTGGTCACAATTTTCGTGATGCCATATGGCAGCAGGGTCTATCATTAGACAATACATTATGCTTCCAATATCTTCCCAGGCGGTAGTACCTCCCTGTTTGGTAGCTGCCTACTACCTACTACCTGGCATGATGTACCATTGCGGCATCTCTGATAATACTCTCAAGTATTTTACATACTATGCTGGTCAGGCTCATCGGTCTATAGTTGTTCGTGGAGTGACGATCGCCCTTCTTAAAGGTAGGACTCACATAAGCCACTTTCCATTCACAGGGGACCATTTGTTCATCCAGGCATTTACAAAACAGGATCTTCAGGGGCTCTGCAACTCGTTGCACAACTCTCTTAGCACTCTAGGATGCACCATGTCAGGGCCGGGACTCTTATGGACCTTTAGCCTGGACAGTTTATCTCTAATACCCTCTTCTGTGAACACAATGTGTGTCAGTGCAGTGTTGAACTGCCTGTCCTCGAAAGCAGGTAAGTTAATCCCATCCTCTCTTGTGAACACCGAGGAAAAGAAGCTGTTCAATGACTTAGCTTTGTCCTGGTCAGAATCTGCGTAACTACCATCTTCAAGCCTCAGGTTCTGATACTCCTACTCGCATTTTTAATTTCGACTTTGCATAGTGGTAAAACGCCTTTGGGTTTGACTTGACCTTGCTTGCATCCAGCCTCTGGAACTCCTTTTCAGCCCTTCTCCACTCTGACTGTGATTAGTTTCTGGCTCTTGCATACATCCTCCTGTCCTGCTCATTGTGTGACCTAACCTACGCCTTGAATTTCTGTTTTTTATTCTTTACCTTGTCGACCGCCGCATGGTTCATGTGTAGGAGCCCCCTCGTACACCTATAGGCACTGGGTTTGGTCTTGTGTATACATTTACCGATCAAATGATTCACTTTACTAGCTATGATATTCAGCATTGTGCCAGCGTTCTTATGCTTTAGTGAGTCAAGTCAGTGGATACCTATCATCTCCTCCCTCACCCCGTCGTAAATTCCCTTGTAGTATTTGCACCTTGGCTTGGTTTTGTCATGAACTAGGTAACAGTTCAATCTGAATGTAAGCATTACATGGTGGCTGGTGCCAACTGGGGATAGCTGTTCTAGTTTGGCCACCATACCCTCCTTGTTTGTTATGATGAGGTCCAGTGGCTTGGGTGTTTGCTCCCCTCTGTAATGTGTTGGGTCTTTAACAAGTTGGAACAAAAAATTATCTCTAAGAGTTTCTACAAAAATAGTAGCGAGGTTATTTTAGTAATTTGGTGTGAACTCGTTTCTCCAGTCGATGTCGCCATAGTTAAAGTCCCCCGTGATAAGGATAAACTACTCCAAAAATTTCTGAAAATCAATTCTTTGTCTACAGGTTCTGTAGCTTTCACCCCGTTGTCACCTGTAAGATGGCTGTTATCTATGGAGTTAGTGCCCATTAGGTTTTTTATTTTACTCCAGAAGAGTTTTGGATTGTGATAGTCGGCCTCTGTGTCTGTGATTAGCTGCTTTCATTTGTAGTTGTGTGATTGTTTACATATTTCTTTCAGTTCTTCCTTTCTGTTTATGAAAAGAGTTATTGTTTCTTGGTTCCAGCAGTGTGTATTTGTATGTTCTAGTAAGTTATTCAGTCTTGTCTGGATTATCTTCTGTTCGTATGTTAATTGTGCGTGGGTAGTGTACGGTAAGATATTTGGGGGTGTTGTTTTCCATGACTGCGGTGACATTAGTGTACCATGTTTCCAGGGCTATGTCAATGTCTGCTGTGTTTTTGTTGTGTTGATGTATTTGTTCGTTTGTGTTGAGTTCTGCCTTAAAACCCTCACATATTGCTCTGTCAAAAGAGAATCTAGGGATGGAGAGGGGATTTGTATTGGTGATGTTGATAGAATGATAATTATGGGCAGGTGATTGCTAGTGGCGGTTGGTCCAAGTTTCATGTGTGTATTCAAATGGTGGTGTCTATTGGTCAGAACTATATCCGGCTTCCCGGTGTTTCCTGCAGCTATATAGGTTTCGAAATCTGGGCCCAGGTGTGTAATGTTGCCGTTTTCTAATAATTCGTGTATTATCTCCCCCCTTGGGCTTCTGTTTCGGTGTCGGAGTCTGGTGAGTCTCGCGTTTAAGTCTCCTATAAAATATGCTGGTGTGTTACGTCTCATTAGTTTTAGTAAGTTACCTGTCGGGAATGTTTGTTATCGGCAAGGTAAATATGCTTGTCATGGGTTGCGCTGGGCCTCCCGCACAACCCATCCCAAATGTTTGTTTAGGTAGAGATAAGGTACCCGGCCAGCCGATAGGGGTCAAAAACCACATTTTAGCAGTAGGCTTTAGATCTTGGCGAGTCGTGGT
>NW_024735503.1:3146772-3155221 GCF_018991925.1 Homarus americanus | reverse complement strand
TACAAGGGTGAGTTTGGCGCCGTATTCCCGTGGGACAATGACCTCGTAACCGTTGGTTTTCATTTTGTTCATGGCACTAGACTTAAGTAGTTTATCAGCATCTTCATCTGTTTCTGTGAGGATGATGTAACCATCTCTCAGATCCACAAGTCTATTTATTCTCACCCTTAGGTCGCTCAATAGCCTTTTTAGCCCTATTCGAGACCCCTGGGTGGGGGTTCCGGAGATCTTCACCCTCACTTTGGCCATGGTCAGTAACATACATGAATGAATCAATAAAAATTCTACTTAATCTGTCCACCTCAGCTAAACCCCATGGATGCCGCTCCTTCTGTCCGCTTGCTGGGCGGGTAAAGACGGGTCTAGGGGTTGGGTGAACAGACAATCCCCTGGCGGGGGCCTAGCCAAGCCCTAACACCTAGCAGTGACAGGTTATGAAGCACTGTCGAATCCCTAACAGAAAATGTTGCCACCCTTACTGTCTCGACTCAGCAGCCCTCTGAGGGCCCCCCTTGAGTCTCTGCCCGCAGGGTTCGCGTCGTTACCAAACAGCAGGGACTCTAGGCGAAAGGATAGGATAGGGAAGAAGCGCAGTGTACAAGAATAATAATATCCATGTACAACTACATGATAAAGCAGTCAGAACGGACCCAACGCGAAAAACAAGGCAGACAGTCGTAACGGTCAGCAATTTGAACTGAGCAGGGAGCGACGCGTGGCACGTCCGCTCGGTATGAAGGTTGGGTGCGCTCTGAGGGTTGGGTGCGCTCTGAGGGTTGGGTGCGCTCTGAAAGCATTGATCAGACCACACTTAGAATACCCTCCGCTACCTCTGAACACAATCGCAAGAACAAATCAACTTAAATTTCAAGCAGTGCAAAATATAGCCCTCAGAAGAGCGGCAAAACACCAACCACCATACACACAAACAGCACAAGACATACACACAGAACACGGCATAGACCCACTCAACACCAGAATACACACCCAAGCAAATGCAATATGGGAAAAAATTCAGCAAGAACAGGATCCCATACTAAACCAACTAATTGAGGAAAACAACAACACATCGCACAGATGGTGGCCTAGGAGTAGAAAAAATGATAACGAAGAACCAGAGCCTCTATATACACACTAAAAAAGAACCAAAAGATGGGCACAACTCTCCATTCACACAAGGACCTGGAGGGATCCCACAAATAAACAAAGACCTAAATAGTTCACAAACACCCACAATAAAAAACTAAAAACGAAAAAGATGGGGATCATCCCTCCAGTGCCACAAGGACCTGGTGGGACCCCTCCCCATAATATGGCCCAAGGAAACATCAAATAGAACAACTTAGCTTAGCTTGGCTGAGACCGGCCTTCCCTAACCGCATGAGTTCTCTAATGCAGCACTGTTGACGGAAGACAAAAAACCCCGTCTCCGCAAAGTGGATAGCCCACCTGCTATTAAGCTCCTCCTCTGTTTCCCACTTCTGAACTTTACCTTGTACTGTACCCTTCTTGCACCATCAGAGCAAATGCTCTCTTCTCTCCGTATCACCGACCGACCTTTTGGCCCAGTAGTCCGGCTAGGCCCTCCACGAAGGTTGTCAGTACCTTGGCTAGGTTCGATACGTGTAACATTCCTTCTGTTGCCTTGGTGTGTGCTTGTTTTGTCTTTTTCGTAGATGTTGTCGTTGTCTGCTGCCCGGAGGGCTGAGGTTTGGCCGTAGGGAGGCTAGGAAACTGGGCTGCACTTTGGGTGTTGACCGGTTGAGGAGGTTGGCTTTGTTGTTTTTGCCTTTGAGTTCCCCACACGAAGGTACTTGGTGGGGCTGGTGTGCAAGAGGTGGAGGCCGGCCTTGCTGCTGGAGGTGGTGCTGGTCGATTTGCCTGGACTCTCTTTGTCCTCTCGGAGCATCCAGAGTTCTGGGCGTGGTGTTTGCCACCGCAGTTGGCACACTTGGGGGCAATTTTTTCCCCATTCTTCAACTTGGTGAGGCAGGAGTGTGTGCCGTGCTTCTAGGTGCAGACGGCACAGATTTCCAAGTACGTGCACCTCGTCTGATGGTGCCCGTATTTCTGGCATCTGAAGCACCACAGGGGCTCCGGAATGAAGGGCCTCACTTCGTAGATCCCCCAGGTTTTGAGATCTATGGTGTTGGGGGGTGGATCGTAGTGCGTTATGAGCACTTGTTTTGTGGTGGCCGTCTTGTTGGTAGGGGGAGAGCATCTCTCGGCTTTTAGGATCTTCGGATGGTTCTCCAGGGGTTCGACGGGTATTTCCTTTGGGTACCGGAGGACTACCAACTTCATCAGTTTCTGGGCGGGGTCCAGCTTGGTTGATGCAACGGTGGTGGTGTTTTTCAGGAAAGTGTCGAGGGTGGTGGCGGACTTAATGTCTTTGGGGTGAATAATCATCTCCCCCTTTAGGTTGGACGGCACTGAGAACCTTGCCAGTGGATTTTGTTTCTCCATCTCTGTGATGGCAGCATATGTCGTTTCCGTGTCCGTTTTCGAGATCCGGAATTTTTGCAGTGTCGTTGGGGGCGAGCTGGTGGTGGTGATATGTGTCCTTTTGGGCTGCTTGACGGATTTCGTTTCCCGAAAAAGCACGTCGGCGTTTTTTTTTTTCAACCTTCGTCCAGTTGTCGTCCTCAGTGGCGGTGGCAGTGGTGGTGGAGTTGTTGGAGGCGGTGGCAGTGGTATGGATAACATTGTTCTTGGTTTTCAGGGCTTCGTGGAATGCCTGCAGCTGGTCCGCTTTCTCTGTGCGGAGCCTGTTGTGGTTCGGGTCGTCGTGTTGGCGGTTCAGGCTGGGGTCGCGGTTATATGGGCGTAAGCATTCCATAACTGGTGGTTAAGTAGTGTTTTCTTTTTCTTTGGAGGTTTTTCTGTTGTTCAGAGCCTACCTATTCCGGTTGAGTAAGTAGCAGAGGAATTTCAACGCTCCCCACAGTCACTTGATGGCCGAGTGGTGGACCGCAGAATGAATACACTTTTGAGGGTGCAGGTCCCTCGGCCAGAGCGAAAAAAGGAAAAGAGCTCAAACCACGTCGGGAATATCACGCTATAGCTGCTCTCCAGCTGGAGAGTAGGTCACTCACACCCCCAGTGGGGATGGCAAACTAATGCTCGATAAACCGAAAACGCTCGTGAGATGTTGTCGACGATGTCAGTGGCGGATGGTCCGGTCAGGAAAGTTGGCCAACAATGGCAGCAGAGAGAGAGCGGTCTTCACAGCTCCGGGTCCGGCAGTCAAGTGGTGGCACAGGAGAAGAGACTGAAATGGAAATAACCCACTCTCAAGCAACTACAACACACTGCGAGACCCTAGAAAACACAACCGACCAATCAGCGAAGCCACCATCAGTAAAACCACGTTGAGAGATCCCCATTGGTCATCGTGCTCCTCCATCATCGCCAACCAGAACGCTGAGGCCAACCGACGTCGGAGACAGCATAGGAATCAGATTCTACTCAGTCACCTCCTAGCCAACAATAACAAATGAGAGACTGTTAAAAGACATTCAAGAAAGAACAACCAAATACACATCCGAAGATAACAGGGTAGAAGAGGGTCTCGTAGAAACACTAATACGTGGAGGAAGAATAGGCTGGAAACAATAAAATCGAGAGGGTAGACCGACAAAAATTTAAGAAAATAAGAACAGGACTGAAGGAAGAGGGACAGAGACACTCCATCGGAAAAACCCAAGTAACCAAACAACACGCACCAAGTTCCCGCGACCCACGATTACGCAAAACAGAACACTGAAAATCATACAACACAACGTCCTGGCCTGGACACATACAAGAAAAACAGAACAAACAAAACATATACAACAACATAGACCCAGACATAATTCTCATAAATTCACACGGACGAAAAAACAATGACAAAATAAAACTCTTCAACAATTACACACATCAACTGAACATACACGAAGAATTTGGCGACGTAGCAGCAATAGTCACCAAACGAAACATCAAATAAAAACTCATAGACAACTTCCAAACCAACTTCTTAGCAGTCGAAATCAATACAACTAAAGGTCCAATAGAAATTGGTACAACATTGTTAGGTTTTAAATGCAAGAAAGTGGTTTTCTTACCGTAGAACTCATATACCTTCACACTGATTACTCACCCAGGGGATTATGGTGTATCACTAGTGATCACTTCCTTTACAGGATGCGTTAACTTTCGCTGGGCTTTACAACAATCTCGGGATTTTGCACACACAGACTCGTAGCACTGGTAGGACTGTATGGCCCCTGTTCTATTGTAAGTCCGCAGAGCAGGAGGTTCTTCTCTCAACCAAGATCTAAAGCCCACTGCTAAAATGTGGTTTTGAGGCGTGAGATGACCCCTATCGGCTGGCAGGGTACCTTATCTCTACCTAAACAAACATTTGGGATGGGTTGTGCGGGAGACCCATGACAATCGCCCCTACTAAGAAAAATTTTTCTTTCGAGAATAAATTTTTAGCACCTGTATACAATCAAGAGAATGTCTAGCCCAGATACACAATTCGACAGTCACACTGTGGTGTGTGTGTGTAACACTAAAACTGCAACGGAATGTAGTCGCCAATCGCCACTGAGGGAAAACCTCAACATTTACTTTAGTTTTTCTGGCTGGAGGAAAACTCCGCGGCGAGGATGACAATTCCCGAGCAATAGTTCATGCTAAGCGTAAGCATGCTACATTTACATTACAGCAGCGTGTTGTGTGGTGTAGGGTATGTAGACATTGTTTAGGTGGCACAGGTGTTGTGTTACGTTCTCAAGTGTAGAAAAGTGTGAGAAAAATACATAACATATGACGAGGCGTCAGACGCTTGGAGGCTCGAGTCGACTGGAGTCTAGACCTCTCTGTCAGTTGCTCTGGTTCTGCCACAAGTCAAGATAGGAGGTCAGCCCCCACATTCATGCTGCCCTTGATGTACCGGAGGACGAAGTTGAACTGCTGGAGATACAGTGCCTGTATGTATATTATGTATGCTGTATGTAATTATGTATGTATTTTATGTATGTGCTCCATTTATATACACTATTTATTCAGCCTAGCTAGCAGCGTGTGGCAGTGTATTTACCATGTCCCACACTCTTAACTTATGTGCCTGGCGACATATGGGAGCTGTTAATGTATCACTTACCACATGTCGCCTAGAAGGCTAGTTGACCACCCAGACAGAGTAAGGAGTGCCACCTCCCTTGTGTACCTTCGTTTATCCAGTTATTACGAGTTGGGGATTTAGAATATAGTTAAAAGTCTACCCAGATCCCAACAGGCAACAACAATAAAAAAACTTAAACAAACAAAGACAATCGGACTATAAAAGGGTAGACAAAGGATGCGAGTTTTTGTTGTGTATAATAAAGTACCATAAATTCCTTAACAAAATATTCAGCTTTCTATAATTTACCCTTAACCATACTTAACCTAAACATACGCAACATTGGCTTAACAGTATATAGATATTTATACAACATACAACAATCTGAAGCAAGTGGAGGTGGGGAACCAATATAGGATTACAAATACTTAAGTGCGGAGCTGAGATGTCTGACGAGTAAGGCTGAGTATTGAAGAAGATGGTAGGTAGTCACTGTGCCGTAGGTTTCCAGGATAGGTGATCCAAGTGTGGTCACTTCCCAGAGTGAACTGAACTCTCCTCGATCTGGAGCTGATGAGGAAGACTTGGAGGAGGTGACGCAACAACCAGGATATGGAGAAGGGAAACCCCGGAGTTGTGACTAAGAGTATATCATACTCGGGTTTCGTCCCTAGATGGCGTTGCTCGTAGTGCTGGGTAGGTAGATCATGACAATAGATGGCGTGGTTCGTAGTGCTGGGTAGGTAGATCATGACAATTGATGGCGTGGTTCGTAACACAGTAAATAAAACCTACGAAAACTCTACAGGTGTTTGTGTTCACTCCTGTAGATAGAATTTGATACCCAGAACACATGCAGTGCCCACCGCATCAGACGAGCATTTGCATTCTTAGATGGTCGGAGACTGGTGAGCGGCATGTGGTCTGTCTCCAACACAAACTCACCTCCGTAGAGATAGTAGTCGTACTTCTTGATGCCTTCCACCACTGCCAAAAGTTCCTTCTCAACAGTGCTGTAATTTCTCTGCGCAGGCTTCAACTTCCGACTGTGATACACAACTGGAAAAACCTCGCCGTCTGCCTCTTGTAGTAGCACCGCGCCAATGCCATCCTGTGAAGCATCGGTCCGGAGGATGAAAGGCTCTTCCTTCCTCACCAGTTGAAGGATGGGTTGCTTGCATAGCAGGTTCTTGAGGGCACTGAAAGAATAATCTTGTTCAGGTCCCCATTGCACCTTGTTAGATGCATGTTTCTTGAGTAGGTCGGATAAAGGGAGAGCCACCACGGCAAAGTTTTGGATGAAGTTCCAGTAGTACCCTACGAGGCCCAGAAATGACCTCACTTGTTTTTTTGTTGTGGGCCGTGGTGCATCTTGGACCTTTTTGATCTTCTCATTCTGACAGGTGCAGCATCCTCCGCCGACAGTGTGCCCGAGGAACTGTACTGTAGCCTGACCGATCTCGCACTTGCTTGGTTTCACGGTCATGTTTTTTTGTTGGAACCTTCGGAACACCTCCTCTAAGAGTTCCAGGTGTTCCTCAAATGTTGCTGAATGGATTAACACATCGTCCACAAATGCCTCAATTACCTTGATGCCGTTTAGGACTTGCCTTATGACACGGTTGAAGATGGGAAGGAGACCAAGGACTCTGTACTGACAGAGACCCCAGGTACCAAAAGTCAGCGATCTGCCGACCTTGATCCAGGATTTGCAAGAACCCTTAGTCAGACCAAGTTTGAACACTTGGAACCAGCTCATTCTTGAAAAAAAGTTTACTTCACACACAGGTCACATCCACCTGGGTACAAAGGCTCACTTCCTATAAACTCAGATCACAAAACCCCCATCATCTTTTGACCTACCATAGGACTATATATAGACGATAGATTTCCATTGCCCATTTCACCCCTTGTTTGACAGTGTCCAGTCGTATAGGATAGGCCTTACCCAAGAACAGGTGTAGGGCATCTCAGTTACTCATGCTGAATACCCGTACAACACCAGCATCCGAGAAAATATCCTCGTAGCGACAAAAGAGAAGTTCGTTCAAACCAAGGCCCATCCTCATCATCACTCAACGTCAGCAGCCATCACTGATTCCAGCCTGAATGTTACCTGAATCGCATAAAAGGCTCGTCCATATCTTCCTCAGTAAGACGTACCCGATCGGTGACTGAAGCATTGCCATCGAGATCCACCTGGAATATGTAAAGTCAGATCCAGAGACACACTCTGCAATGTCGAATGGACCTTCTTCACCGAGCCAGTAAATATGCATCGTAGGCAACAACAGAACCAGGCACGATCACCTGGCTGAAAACAACGAAGCTTGTATTTGGCTTAGAAAAGAAGTTCGACCTTCTGATGCTTTGCATTGCTTCACAAACAGGTGTTTTCTTTGGACACACTGCTTGCAAGACATATGTATAAGTGGTCTTGACTGATTCTCATCATCCGCACAGTTCCCGAAGAACTTGTAGTGGTCTTGATTGGATTCCATGTATATAAGCTGAAGGGAGACACTTATGAGTTTCAGGTACTCCCAGTTCATAGTAATGTAGTGTGTCATCTTTATAGGTTGTTCACGTCACCGGAGAGATTTTTGAAGGGCCCCTATTAAATCACAGTCCTGCACACGGATAGTGTTGTCTTCAGCCATACAACCAAACATCAAATCAAATCATGGCAGAAGTGTTGGCCTCTGTTACTGAAGACTGCTCGAATGCCAACCTGACAGACAATATTTCTAACATGGTTTCTGCAACAGTCGTATTCTGTTCAACATCTCAAAGAAACACAGAATATACTTATATCTATGATTATTCACAATGTCCACGCCCACCCCTCTCAAAGAGTTCAGAGGGTGGTATTGAACCACTTTCGATCATTTCGCTTTCTGGCGTCAAAATTGATCATTTGAGAATTCCCTGGCCCATCCCTTGTTAGAAGAACGTTTAATTGATTTTTACTAAAGGTCTTCTTTTTTACCATATGACCGCCAAGAGTATTATTCTATTTGAACATTGTTGAAGCGGTATTTTACACGAACTGCAGTCGTTTCACCCAGAAACGTCAGATTTATTCTCTTCCCATGAAACCCTGTTCGATTCTCGCAATGTTTTGATGGTCCCAAACCATCAAATTTCAAAAATCGAAGTGAAGACACAGTTTTGCCTTTTTGAATAGACATCCTGACTATTGATGAGGTTTGAGACAGTACCCCGAGTGACTGCAAGTATTTAACATCATTAAAGGGTGCACCCACTGATGATCAGAAGTTTAATCTGACCTAGTGTCCACCTTCAACTGTTTTACCAGAACCTGTTGATGTAATCTTA
>NW_024735503.1:3110627-3146674 GCF_018991925.1 Homarus americanus | reverse complement strand
AAAACTATATATAAAATATAATAGATAGTCAGCCAATTGTCACAAATAACTGGAATACCAAAACTATTGTAAATAAAAAACAATGTATCATTCTTTTAAATACAATTTGTTCTTATCGGCTTAGTATCTCATACGATCCCCATGTGGGATCTTCGATATTAAACTGATTTTTGGATTTTGGCGAGGTGCTAGGGGCTTGCCCCACCTTTGCCGCGGATTGACCCGGTATTGCAGTAACTCCGGGATCGGTCCACTCCCCAAGTGGAGAAATTAAATCAATTTCTGATACGAAACTTTTGAGTAAGATGGCGATGGACACAGTGTATTATAATCGCTGTACATACTGTATGTCACGGTCAAACACAGGTGCGATCTCTTTCTGGGTTGCAAAAAAGCAGGATGTAACTCCAGTTATTCGGTCCTTGGTAGCTTCCCATCTGAATTTGAATTGAATTGAATCAGTTTATTTAGCCAGAAAAACACAGATACAGAGTGGATAATAATAACAATATTAAACATGGCTGAGCCAGTTGAGAACCTGAGCTCTCTTTTAGGCACCTGATTATATCGTCGGGTGTATCTACAGATCCCCAAACTGTGGCCCACTAATTCAAAGGAACTTAAGAACCTTAATAAACAACGCGGCGATGTTCAACCCTAGCCACCTCCTTATCATGGGGGACTTTAACTATGGCGACATCGACTGGAGAAACGAGTCCACCCCGAATGACTTGAATAACCTTGCTACTCTTTTTGTAGAAACTCTGAGAGATAATTTTCTGTTCCAACATGTTAGAGACCCGACACATTACAGAGGGGAGCAAACACCCAACCCACTTGACGAGGAGGGTATGGTGACCAAACTGGAGCACCTTGCCCCAGTTGGCACCAGTCACTAAATAGTGTTGTCATTCAGATTTAACTGTTATCTAGTTCAGGATAAGGCCAGGACAAGGTGCAAATATTACAAGGGAAATTACAATGGGATGAGGGGAGAGATGAGGGGTATCAACTGGCCTGACTTATTAAGGTACAAGAACGCAGACACTACGCTGAATATCATAAGCAGTATAATGACCCATTTGATCGATATATATATATATATATATATATATATATATATATATATATATATATATATATATATATATATATATATATATATATATATATATATATAACCAAGACCAAACCCAGTGCTTCTTGGAATAGGAGGGGATCTCTACATATGAACCATGCGGCGGTCCACAAAATTAAGAAGAAAACCTAGAAATTCAAGACGTGGGTTGGGTCAAACGATGAGCAAGACAGGAGGATGTATGCAAGAGCCAGAAACCAAGCAAAGATAGAGTATAGGAGGGCTGAAAAGGAGTTCCAGAGGCTGGTTGCAAGCGAGGTCAAGTCAAACCAAAAGGCGTTTTATCGCTATGCAAAGTAGAAATTGAAAACGCGAGTAGGAGTATCAGACCTGAGGCTGGTGGATGGTAGTTACGCAGATTCTGACCAGGATAAAGGTGAGGCATTGAACAGCTTCTTTTCCTCGGTGTTCACAAGAGAGGATGCAACTAACCTTAATGCGTTTGAGGACAGACGGTTCGACAGAGCACTGACCCACATTATGTTCACAGAAGAGGGTATTATAACTAAACTGTCCAGGCTAAAGGTCCATAAGAGTCCCTGACTTGACATGGTGCATCCTAGAGTGCTAAGAGAGTTGTGCAAGGAGTTGCAAAGCCCCTGAAGATCATGTTTTGTAAATGCCTGGATGAACAAATGGTCCCCAGTGAATCGAATGTGGCTTATGTGAGTCCTATCTTCAAGAAGGGCGATCGTCACTCCACGAACAACTATAGACCGGTGAGCCTGACCAGCATAATATGTAAAGTACTTGAGAGTATTATCAGAGATGCCGCAATGGAACATCTAATATGAAACAACCTTGTAAAAGATTGCCAACACTGTTTTATGCCAGGGCGCTCCTGCTTAACACAATTGCTCAAGGTATTGGATATTTGGACTCATATTCTGGAACGGGGTGGTAATATCGACAAAATTTACCTAGATTTTGCCAAGGCTTTCAACAGTGTACCCCACGAAAGGGTGAAGATCAAACTGGAAGGGTACGGAATTCGGGGAAATGTCCTAGCGTGGATAGAAGACTTTCTACGTGACCGCAAGCAGTGTGTGGTGATTAATAGCACGAAATCGTCATCTGTACCTGTCACAAGTGGGGTACCACAGGGCAGTGTATTGGGTCCGCTGTTGTTTGTTTGTTTCATAAATGACATGCCTGACGTTGTACACTCCTCCATACAAATGTTTGCCGCTGACGCCAAGTTATTTCGGGAAATTAAGAACCAAGCGGACTGTGAAGAACTGCAGAAGGACCTCTGTGGGCTTCAGGAATGGTCGAAGAAATGGCTGCTGAGATTCAATGTCACGAAGCGTAAGAGGATGCACCTGGGCGTACCAACGGTAAGGAGGCGTATCATATGTCCCACCGGGATGAAGAAACTGCACTAGTTGAAACTGTGTGTGTATGTTGACAGTGAGCTGAAGTTCTTGGGCCATTGCGAGAAGAAGGTAAATCAGGCAAATAAATTATTGGGTCTTATAAGAAGGTCGTTCAGATATCTAGACGGTCCGTCCCTCGTAACGATCTTCAGGAGTGAAGTGCTTCCCCATCTGGAGTACTGTCACCCCATCTGGTCCCCGAGATATGCTAGGGACTGTCAGTTGGTTGAAAATGTTCAAAGGAGGGCCACGAGACTGGTGCCTGCACTTCGGCACCTCAGCTACCCTGAGAGATTAGAGTGCCTGAACTTGCCTAGCTTATACTACAGACGGGCAAGGGGAGGACCTAATTGAGGTATATTAGCATCTCAGGGGGCACTACTCAGTTGAGTGTCCTTAATTGGAGCTGGCGGACGCTCGCCCCACAAGGGGTCACAGCTCAAGATTGTAGAAGCCGCAAGTCCAGAAAACCGTGAGGGCAAACTTTTTCGGAGTGAGGGTTGTAAACTCTTGGAACAATCTACGTGAGAGTGTTGTGACGGCACCGAGTGTGAGCTCTTTCAAGACAAGACTTGACCAACACTGGAGCGGGTTCAGGTACATTGTGGAGCCGGTGCATGCCCAGTATTTGCCAACAGTGCGTGACAGAGACGTGACCGATCGCCCGGGCGGCTAGCGAGCCGATCTTTTGGTGAAGAAGATAAATGAAAAGGAAAAGTAATCAGAGACGTGACCGATCGCCCAAGCGGCTAACAAGCCGATCAGTGGCGAAGAGGATAAAAGTAAAAGTAAAAAGTATACTATACGTTTATCTCAAGGAAGTATTATGTAACATTTAGTATCATCTGGAATAGTACAAGAGCATGGTGGTAATAAGAACATCTCATAATGTTACCACGGTTATCACTTCAATATTTATTAATTTTATTTATTTATTAATTTTTTTTTAGTTTATTTACTTTTTTATTTATATACTGTATACATAAATTACAGTGGAATTGAAAAACATAAGTATAATGGGGGAGCAGTACTACATAGGTTGTACAGTAGTAAAGTTAAACATGAGGACAGAGCTGTCAGGATTATGTCTATTTGGCAATTATGTTTATTGCAATGGTAATTACTTACCTATTTACATGATAATTTCCGATAAAACTGTTTTGATGGTACAATTAAAGCAGGTACTTAAATATAGTAGGTGATGCAAGAAATATTAATACCTAGACAATTGATATTTTTTAAGAGATGATTTAAAGGAAGGGAGCGTAGTCTTTGCTTGGATGGGTGGGGGTAAGTTGTTCCACATCTTCACACCGTGATATTTTATGGAGGTCTGAGACTGAGAGGAGGGCATGGGTGGGGTTGAGGAGGGGGTGGACTTAGTAGCTCTGGGTTCCTTAAGTTGTATCTCTGATTATTCCCGAACTGGAAATAATTATTGTCAAGCAAGTGATTGATAGATTTGTAAACAAAGAGGGTACAGCAGTAGGTGTTAATATCTTTGAATTTTAACATTTTCAATATTGCAAATTTTTCGTTTGTGTGATCTGTTTTATTTTTGAAGTAGGTCATTGTCCGTACAACTCTCTTTTGTGCAGTAACCAGAGATTGTGTTTTTGAAGAGCCAGAGGTCCCCCAGAGTGTGTAACAGTGTATCAGGTGTTGGTAAACAAGATCATGATAGATTTAATTCATTGCTGTGAGAGTGAGTGACTGTCGAGTGTGATACATGATACCGCACTCTTTATTCTCATCAACAATAACTCCGAGGAAATTAGTATTTTGTTCACGTTTGAGGACTGTATTCCCAAGGTACAGGGGGTTCAAGTTTGGGGGTAAGTTTTTCCTTCTGTGAAAGATCGTGTAGTGGGTTTTCTCAAAGTTTAAGGTCTGATTTTTACGTATTACGCAGGTCCTGACTTTAGTCAATTCAGTGTTCATAGTTCTCATCAAGGAATGGAGGTCTGAGTTGCTGGCATAGAGATTATTATCGTCTGCAAATAAGTTGTATTTTATGAATGTGCTGGCGTGGACTATGTCGTTTATGTACAACAACAGTACTGGACCGAGAATGGAACCTTGGGGGACTCCATACAAGATTGGCGAAGAGTCAGATTGGTGATTATTATAGCAGACATACTGCTTCCTGTTGGACAGATATGAGGTAAACCAATTGTGGGACAGGCCCCTAACGCCGTAATGTTCAAGTTTTGAAAGGAGGATGGTATGGTCGACAGTATCGAAGGCTTTAGAGATGTCCAAGAATATACCGACTGTGAACGGACTGTCATCAGAGGAATTTAAGATGTTGTTAGTAAAGGATAGCAGAGCACTCTCAGTCGACCTTCAAGCTCTAAATCCAAACTGGGAGTCTGTAAAGATGTTATTGACACTGCAGAAGGAGTTTAGTCTACTACATGCTAGCTTCTCCAGTATCTTACTCAAGGCTGGGAGGACTGATATGGGGCGGTAATTCTTGAAGAGACCTATGCCCTCAGATTTTTTATATGCTGGGTGAAATTTAGCAATTTTCAGTTTTTCCGGAAAGACACCACTAGTGAAGGAGGAGTTACAAATGTGTAGGAGAACAGGTAGAAATAAGTGGGCTACTTTCTTAATGATGCTGCATCTTTGGACTTTTTTATGATGGCCAGTAATTCATCTGCTGTGACAGGGGATAAAAACAGCTCATTTTGGTGTCTGTTTTGCAGGTAGGCTCTTAAATTCCTCATGGTGATCAGGGATGCTCTCTGCAAAATTTTTGCCAACATTAATACAATATTCATTGAAGTGGTTGGCAATGGGGGAGGGTTCCATTACAACTAAATCATTTATCATAAAAGCTGAGTGGGGAGCCAGAGGCTGAATGGAATTTATGACATTCCAGGTTTTCTTACTGTCGCCTGATGCTGACTGGAGCGAATTTGTATAATAGTTACGTCTGGCTTTTCTAACTGCTTGAGTTACTCAAATTTGTGGGCAATAGAAGATAAACACTGATCTAAAAAGGTGTCTGGATGAAGGAGAATCCTGCTGATGTTATGGCTAATCGAGGAGAAGGAATGAGGTAGTAGGAGACTAGAGCTAAACTCGGGAGAGTCAGGAAAGTAAAAGTTACAGAATGTGTTGGTGTAGCCCAGTGAGTTTTCAAGAAAGGCATCAGGATCGATGTGCTGGAGTATTGTGTCGACACAGTTCTATGTGGGAGAAACACCCATTCAATGGAAGAGTGTCGGCGAGGAAACGCTATTCTTGGGACGACCAGTTGGATTCCATCTACTGCCAAACATCTATACAGTAAAGGATTTAATACATCTTGGGACCAAAATACTGAAAAGCAAGTTAGCACAGTGGCAGAGAAATGATGCTGTCAAGACATTCATGTACTCCGCAGGAGTGCACGCAATGAGAACTTGGCAACTAAGGAAAACAGACTGGGTACACCTTGACAACGAAATGAAGAAATTGCTCAAACAAACGCTACATCTACCGCCAAGAGCATCGAATGAGTACCTGTTCGGAACCAGTAAAGCGGGAGCTTGTGGTGTCCCACTCGCGGCACAAGGCTCTGATATTTTCCTGGTGGATATGACCTTCAAATTACTCACTTCACCGGATCCTGATATCAGGGAAACAGCCAGAGCCGAATGCCAGCGAGTGGCAACAATGAGAAGTCGACAGGAGCCAAGCATGACGGTTGCATGGTTTTCACTTAACACAGGGCGAGATACAAACGCGAGGAGGAGACCGCCAAACCATCTGGTCTAGAGCCAGAGGTGCCTCAGGCAGAAAAGTGGGTTTCGTGGATAGCAGAGGAAAGAGACAACATTAAGATAAAATGCAAGGAATCCATCATTGAAGAAAAAGATAGGAGGAAGGTAGCCAAAACAATTAGGAACCAACGACGAGAGAACAGAGATGAAGCTCTGCAGAATAAGCCTGACCAAGGGAAAGTGATGAAGCTCGTAGCACAGGAGAAAGCATCATCAGCATTTGTTCGAAATGGAGCGTATACAACCTTCGCAGACTGGCGTTTCATACATCAAGCAAGACTGAACCTACTCCCCGTTAATGGAGCAAAGCCAGGCGGAAACGGGGATCGGAGATGGCGTCGGTGCAATAGAGAAGAAACGCCCCCACATGTAGTAAACCACTGCATGATACACGCTCACGCAATGCAAAGGCGACATAATGGCCTGGTGGACAGAGTACAAAAAGCCGCAGAAGGTCGACAATGGAAGATCACGTCGGTAAATCAACGAGTACCCGGAGCAGCAGACAATGGACGTCGTGACCTGGTGATTGAAAAGAACCGAGAAGTGATCCTGATCGACGTCACCTGCCCATTCGATAATGGACAAGAGGCATTTAAAGAACCAAGGCTGAGGAAAGAAGAAAATTAAGCAGAACTGGCAGCAGAGATGAGAAGACAATACCATCAGGTGAAGGTGCCCGCATTCGTAGTGGGACCCCTGGGAACATACGACCCGGAGAACGAGAAGCTGATGAAAGGACTGGCATCAAAGAGATATCTACGCCTCTTCAGGAAACTATGTGTAAGCGATGCCATTCGCTGGTCGAGATTGATTTATATACTGTAGAACATATAACTGGTGCTAGTATAGACTGGTTAGTGGAATAGGAATACTATGTATAAAACGTAATAGATAGCACTGGGCTGCATTTGAAAAAAAATCATGAGGTGCGGGGTTTCTTAGCTGATTCTTTATGTATTTTGCGTGCTGATTCCAAAAATGCCATTCATTTTGCCCAATCAGGTCAGATTTTTATGCTATGGGAATTAGGAAAAAATCGAAATTCTTAAATATGATGTCAAAATTTTTATGCAAAATATATCATAAGAAATGTAACCACAACACATAGGACCAAAATATGTCAACTACATAGATGCCTTTACAGATAGACATGCATAAATGGCTGTCGCAGAGAATTTCTTTGGTGGTTGGTGTCTGGGGCGTCCCGTTTCAGACACCAACAGTAGTCGGCGAGCATGTTGATATCCCAGCGACCCTGGTACCGCTCCTCCATTACACGGATATCTTGATGGAAGCGTTCTCCTTGTTCCTCACTCACATCACCACAGTTCTCTGGAAAGTAGTCCAAGTGGGAGCTGAGGAAGTGCATCTTGATGGACATGCGTGCACCAAGAACTTTGTAGCTCAGAAGTAGGTCCTCAACAACTCGTTCATACTCTGGACTTCTGTAGTTGCCAAGAAAATTGGAGACAATAGACTTAAAGGCATGCCAGGCTTTCTTCTCATTTACATCCATGCTGCAATCAAACTTGGGATCTTTGAAAAGCTCTCTGATCTGAGGGCCATCAAAAATTCCTGCATTCAGCTTTGCCTCACTGACTTTTGGAAATTTTTCTTTCAGAAAATTGAAAGCCTGGCTTTTTTTGTCCAGTGCCTTTACAAAGTTTTTGAACAGACCGAGCTTGATGTGCAGTGGCGGAAGAAGAATGTTCTGCGGATTCACCAGAGCATGGGCAACAACATTGTGAGAACCTGGAGTAAGTCCACTTCTTGCAGGCCAGTCACATTGCATGTAGTGCTGCTTGTCTGCTCGACTATCCCACAGACAGAGGAAACATGGAAACTTGGTGTAACCACCTTGTAGGCCCAGCACCATGGACACAACCTGTGGAAAAAACAGATTAAAAATATGTTTAGCTGAATAGTTTTATTATTAAAAAATATTAACACTTCATAATATGACAGTATGTCGGCAGACATAATTACCTATTAGAAAAACTGTCAACAATATATAAATTTTTGAAAGCAACTGTTTTTGGTGTATTAAATTACCTTCAAGTCTCCACAGATCTTCCAATTGTGGTCTTTATACTTCAGAGTAGTTAACAGATACTCCATGTTGTTGTAGTTCTCATCCATCTGCACTGAATGCCCCACCGGAACAGACGCAACCTGGTTTCCATTGAACAACAACACAGCTTTCAAGCTTCTTTTTGATGAGTCAATGAAGAGCCGCCACTCTGATATATTGTATGATATTCCCATAGCTGCAATGAGTCCACTGATATTGTTGCAATACACTCTTTTCCTTTGCGTCACGGCGGACATTTAAATAGCCGGCGAGCACGTGGGTGTATTTAATGCATCGTAAGGGCATTAAAACTGACCGAAATCTTTTCTGTGAGGCTTGCCAATGTCTCGGATTATTTTTGTAATGAACGAATATGAGGACCCCATTTTGAGAGAAAAATGCCAAAATTTTACCTGAATCTCCGCTTAAACTGCTATAGCAGAAAATTCTGACCTGATTGAGATCAGCATGCAAAATACACCCAGAAAAGCTGAATAATACACAAACCTCAAAAACTATGCAGGGCAGTGTAGTCAGCTACTAGTCACAAATAACTGGAATACTAAAACTATTGTAAATAGAAAAACAATGTATTATTCTATTAAAAAAAATCTGTTCTTTTCAGCTTTACGGAGAGTACATATTCTGTTAATTTTTATATAGAAGAAAGAACACAGATTTGGACTTATTGAGGTGAAAGTATCAGAGTTGACTATACTATATTTTGGCTTCCCTCCTCTCTCTACTTCCTTACTTCGTACTGGCTGCGGGACCTGCACTCAGAGGTGTATTCGTCCCAAAGTTCCTCCCCGGTAAACCATCACCTTGCGACCGGGCGAGTTAGTGATGGCGAAAGAGAGGTTGGTACACAACCCTCGTCCATTCCTTCTGGAATACTGTGAAAGTGCCGGTATAACCCGGTAAGGAGGTTGCTATGTGTGTGTGTGTGTGTGTGTGCGCGCGCGCGCGCGTGTGTGGGTAAGGCAAGATGGACGACGAAGAACCAACGGGAAAAAACGGAGGAGAAGATTTGGAATGGAGAGCCGGAACACCTGCGACAGGTGAGGCAGTATAAGTCGATGGTAGTAGCATGAGAGCAAGGGAGTCACCAGGAGGTAGCAGCCGAGACTCAGATTCAACGGACAGCAAAGGAATGGATTTCACCTCCGCCCGAATGAAGATCGCCAGCCGGAAAGAAGAAACAGAATGTTGACCATATGGTTCCCTGCACCACCAATCTTCAAATGCACGTAGAGGACGGAGGTATGTCCATGGGAATGTGCGTCAACGGGGTGGTCTGCCTGCAAGCAATCACTGGTTCGACATCTAAAGGAAGCACACAAGCAGAAAATCAACGAATATATGAACATGTGTGCAGGATGCTATCTTGTACTGAATGCCCGGCTAAGCATGCATGAATGGATCATCAACAGGCAGATGAGGGAGGAGCAAAGGGTTTCCCATTTTCTATTCTAGTGTGATGTGAAAGACTGCCCCTACTCTGCCCCAACAAAGAGAGGCTTGAACAATCACAAAGTAGCCAGACAAGGCCGACAGTGGAGGTGAGATAATCACCGTCAGGTGGAGGAAGGATAACGGAACCGACAGGATGCAGTTAACCCAGCAAGCGCCCAGTCCGCACAGGAAGTTGGAGAAAATAGGGTTGAATGAGCAAAGGGAGCAGCAACAGAATAATGAGCAACAGCAGCAAAGAGAAACACAAGTGCAACGAACAAGGCGCAGACGGCCCCCCACCGAGTGATGGAGAAGTGGAAGGGCCGGAGACACCACGCCCCTTCTCAGGCAGAAGTACACCAACGTCACCGCTGAGCCAAGACGATCAAGAAACTTGACAGAGGTCGCTAACGCCGAGCCACATACTCCAAAATGAACCTTCACCTGGAGAGGAACTACAGCACGAACGGGACTTGACACCCTTTTGCATATTCCAAGAAGGCCACTATCACCACTAAGCCCTGATGAACAACAAAGGGGAGACAGTCCCCAAACATTGGGACAGATAATGCAAAGTCAAGAGACACATGTGGGTTGCAAAAGTAATCTCAGTGAATCCCTGACACCGCTAAAGCAAAGTGAAACAACCCAAACACTAAGTGGTGAAGGTAATATACAGGAGCAGATTGGGATAACTCCAGCACCAAATAAAAAGCGAGATGAAGCCGAGGAGATATGGCTACTGAAACCGTTCCTGGGCACATTGTATGAGATCCAGCGGAACCAGGACTGAACAAGATTTGAAGAAGTACTGATGGAGATCGAGGAAGCGATTCAAGCGGCAAACAGGATAAACATCTCTCAAGGACATAACCCGACCAGGAAAATCACCGATGTTGATGATTGCAAAAAGATCCAGAGGCTGTACAAATAAAACCGTCGCCGAGCAATACGGCTAATTGCCGAAGGGAACGTTACAATATGTGAAATAAGCAAGGAGAGAATCGAGGAACATTTCCACCACATGATGGTCGAAAAGGAATGTGACCTAAATACCGTGAAGTACATTCCCGAAACCCCAAGACGACAGACCAGAGATCGAAATGCAGCCTTTCACAGAGAAGGAAGTATTTGCAAAACTAGCAGCAGCAGAGAATTCTTCACCAGCTGAAGATAATATATCATATGATAATTGGAGAAAGGCTGACCCAAGCTGCCAAGTTACAGTATGGCAGGAGTATTCAACGTGTGCCAAGAGAATACCAGACTCCTTTACACGATACAAAACAATACTTGTCCCCCAAAAACATGGATATCCAGAAGATGTTACAAATTGGAGGCCAATAACACTGAGCTGCACAATATACAAGGTGTACAAGGGATGCTTCACAGCACGACTCAGAAGGTGGACCATTGACAACGAGGTACTGTGCGCCGCACAGAAAGGATTCATGCCAAGTGATGGGGTGGTAGAACACAACTACATACTTCAACATCACATGGACGAAGCACGACGGAACAATGGCGATACTTGCATAGGAGCACTTGACTTGACCAATGCATTTGGCTCCGTGTCACTGGACCTCATCAAAAGAGTGCTGAACCGTATAGGTGTGGAACGGGATTTTGAAGCAGTATCAGGAGACATCATCAGTGGCAAGACTACAAGAATCCTAACAAAGGAGGGAGAAACAGAAGAGATACTAGTGCAATGCGGTGTGCAACAGGGGTGCCCAATTAGTGGACTACTGTTCAATATAGCGATCGAACCACCGCTGCGGAAAATCGCGGCCGAGGGGAGGAGATTGGACCAACAACACAAGCACCCATGGTTAGCATACGCAGGCGACATCCTTCTTGACGTAGATCCGCAGTCCATGTGCATGGCTTCGTGGTAGTCCATCGATGTGGAGAACAGGGGTGGATGGGCTCTCAACACATGTGTAGCCACTGAGCACATAGGTACCAGCAGCACACCGCGTTTCTTGGAGGCACAGCACGTCGACGTCTTCAGTGTAGATGTACCTGTAGGTTTTGAGAGCACCAAATTTGGTTTGCAAGCCGTTTATGTTCCAGGTGAGTACCTGCAGTCCTGTAGCATTGCTATCCATTGTGGTGTATTAGACTGATTACCCCTGACGTGGACGGATGGGCCCCTTAGTGCCGGCATGTCGGTGGAGTATGGGTAGCTTGCGGTAGAGTCCTCAGGTCCAATAGGTTGCCCTGGTGGAGACAGCACAGACACAGGAGCGGGCGTGGCTTGCGGTGGGTAGACAGGTTGAGGCACCACGTGACGTGAAGATGAGGCAGGGCTTGGCTCGGGGGCAGTAGTACACACAACCTATGAGCAAGGGAAGCTCACAGAGGGATTACCAGCTTGTGTCAAACTAAAAGAGGGAAGTGACTGGGTGGCAGCATAGGGCAAGAGTTGGCGGTGTAGGTCGGAGATGGCGGTACCGAGTGTAACGAAGAGTTTCTCAACATGACTGGTAAATTTTTGGAAGAGGGACATGATCTGCATCATGTCACTGGAGAGGGGTTGTGGGGGGGCACTGGTGAGGGCACAAGGCTTGACAGCATCAGGGTAGAGACGGGGTTGGTGGGGGGCACTGGTTGGGGCACAAGGCTTGACAGCATCAGGGTAGAGACGGGGTTGTGGGGGGCACTGGTGGGAGCACGAGGCTTGATAGCATCAGAGTAGAGACGGGTAGGAGGCTCAGTAGTGGTTAAGTCAGGGAATGGTAGGTGCTGTTGTGGTGCAGCCTGGTGAAGCCAGGCAGGGGCAGGTGTCCCAGTAGACTGGGGAGGGGGGTGTTGTGGTAGACGCGGCCCTTGGGGAGGCCTCTCCCCTGGGACAGAAGGGTGGCTAGGGCAACATCTGGGATGATCACGTCGGCAAGCCCAGGATGATAGGGTTCTGCATAAAGTGGTGGAAGGATTGGATGGGCTTCCACAGTGGTTGGACATACCCTTCCCTTCCACTTGACAATAACAGCAGCTTGTGGAGTGTTTCCCCGGTAATGTCGACGTATACTGAGTATATTGGAATTAAAGTCACGCGCATCTTCGATGTCAGCATATAGGGGGAATCGTTTCACTAGGATGTGGCAACATTCATCAGCGTCTGCTGGGGGCACTAGGACAACCCTGTCAAAGCCAACAGTACTAAGGGTTTCATAGACTTCAGGAGTCTGACACTTGATAAAGTTCTGGTTCTTACCTTGTCGGAATTGAATGTTGGGACCATGCTGTCTGCAGTACTTCATCATCTAATTAAACCGATCCTCGACGGATTTTAATGAGTCCTTGGGAAAGTGGAGATTCAACTTATTTGTTTGTTTGGCAGAGGGCAGGGTGATAGGGTCCATGGCATTGCTGTTTCCACTGTGCCTAGTGTTTGCCATAGAAACATTACCGTCACTGTCATAATCACTGGGGCCTGACTCTTGAAGGGCGTTGGATTCAATCAAGACCTGCTGTGTTTTATTCCCAGTTGTATTCTTTCTGCTTTCTTCTGTGTGTGTCGTCCTTTTCTTCATATCACTGTCACTTCCTTCACTTTTTCGCCGACTCTCGCCTCCTCTTCTTTTCTTTCTCACTAATCGCTTCTTGAAAGTTGTCTTTCTATTGTTGTTGGCCGCGGATCGTCTGCTTCTGATTCGCTAATTGAAAGCCTCAGGTCGTCTTCTAAGTTGTTCAGTAGGGCAACCTTTTCTTCTTTAGCCAAAGCCTTCATAGGTTTCTGCCCACCACTCTCCCCAGGCATTGTGCAATGCTAGTGTTCGGCCACAGGTGACATGGAGAGGCAACGACGTCACTACCACGTCATACAACGTCACGCTCTTCGCACTGCGCATGCGCAGATACGAAAATAACCGACCAGAGGGTCCGGGCAGAAAGTCCAGATATTTTATCCAAAATATTGTTTAAGTCCAACAACTATAAATTTCACAAGCGACACTGTGCTTACAACTGGGCTCCACTGTAGTTCTCTAAACAGACTGAAGGTAGTCGTCTCACTAAATTCATCAGAATTGGGAATTGTAGGGAGAGCTCACTCACAGCCTTTGTTGACGTTTCGCGGTGCGCATGTCGTTGATTACTTAACAAGTGTTACTAACAATAAAGACAGTTGAAGCTTTCAACATCACTCACAAAGGATCTTGATTGCTTTAACTGTAATCAGACATATCTAAGTTGACTCAAAACAATGGTGTTGTAGTGGAATTCTCCCCTACAAACCCTGTTTGTCGCTGCCTAGCCGACCCCACCAATTTCCCAGTGTATGCCCCGTGGTCTAGGTCAACCAGCGCCGCCATACATCACTGAGCGGGGGTCAACTGCTAAGCCACGCCTTCCCCCGCTATTTAAGACCTGACCTCGTGGTGATCTCTCTCTTTCTACCTACAGTCGCAGCCAGCAACACCTCCTCCTCCGCCGCTGCCTGGCGGCCCTCGCTCCTCCTCCGCCTGCCTGGCGGTCCTCTCTCCCTCTGGCGAGCATGGCGACCCACAAGCTGTCCTTCTCTGAGCGTCCTCACCAACCAGCTCTCTCTACATCACACTTGTAACCATGCTGCCTTCCCAGCACCAAGCTGCATTGTACATCCAATACAACATGTATATAGAGAGCACATTGTGAGTTTCCTTTCTCCAACCCATCCTGAGTGTGGACCAAACAACCCATACCCCACAAATGGTGACTCCCGGAGATTCGCACTCACACAGGATGGAGGAGAAACTGATCACGCTCCCAGTCTTCAAGCAACATGGAAGACTGGCTTATCCACCCAGAAGCAGCTCTCATCGGCTCTACAGCTACTGTCTCTACATCGCAGGTCAGACACCTTAGAGCAGCTCTGCTACTCTAAGCAGACAGTTGCTCCTCTTCCGACCCCAGCACACCCGTCCTTATTCAGACGCCGACCCCGGCCCAGCAGTAACCCCTGCCGGCCCTGATGCGGCCTCTGTTCCTGAGTGCGGACCCACACACCCTTCTTTTCTCCCTCAGGTACTCCCTGCTAATGTCCTGCACCCTGCTGCTGTCGTGGACCCAGCTGCTGTCACGAGCCCTCATCCGCTTCTGCTGACGCAGCCCCTGCTCCTGACCCAGGCCCACACACCCCAGCAGGCGCATCTGGCGACTCTGTACCTGCCGTGAGGGAAGCACAACATTCATCGCCTCCACACACCCTTATTCTCCCTCTCTACTCCCACAGATGTTGTGTATCTAGACAGTTGTCCCCAGCGACCGGCTCATCCACGCCATCGCCGTTGTCTCACATGAGGCATGCACCGCCCGTTCTGCCTCACATGTGCCATGCAACCCTGCAGACAACAAGTCTCCTACACCGCCTGGAGGGAAGGGGGAGTATTGTAGTGGAATTCTCCCCTACAAACGCTGTTTGTCGCTGCCTAGCCGACCTCACCAATTCCCCAGTGTATGCCCCGTGGTCTAGGTCAACCAGCGCCGCCATACATCACCGAGCGGGGGTCAACTGCTAAGCCACGCCTTCCCCCGCTATTTAAGACCTGACCTCGTGGTGATCTCTCTCTTTCTACCTACAGCCGCAGCCAGCAACACCTCCTCCTCCGCCGCTGCCTGGCGGCCCTCGCTTCTCCTCCACCTGCCTGGCGGTCCTCTCTCCCGCTGGCGAGCATGGCGACCCACAAGCTGTCCTTCTCTGAGCGTCCTCACCAACCAGCTCTCTCTACATCACGCTTGTAACCATGCTGCCTTCCCAGCACCAAGCTGCATTGTACATCCAATACAACATGTATATAGAGAGCACATTGTGAGTTTCCTTTCTCCAACCCATCCTGAGTGTGGACCAAACAACCCATACCCCACAGCGTTGTAGTGGACGTCTCCCCTACAACTGCCTACAACTGCGTAGCGGCGTCACCAAGCTGCTACCATCCTCCCTAGCAACCAACCAGATGTTACCGTATCTTAGCAACGGAACTAGTCACCGGCGACTTTCTGGGTTTTCCCAACATGATTCATAGAGGACTGGCGGCTGCTGCTGGGTATATAAGCTCTGTCTCTCCATTGAGATTCATTCTGACCATTCTTCTTGAACAAGTAACACCTCCTCCTCCGCCGCTGCCTGGCTCCCTTCGCTTCTCCTCGCCTGCCTGGCGGCCCTCGCTCCCGCCAGCGAGCATGGCGACCCACCGGCTGTCCTTCTCTGAGCTTCCTCACCAACCAACTCTCATTCTGGCCCATCTTCCTGAACACGCAACACCTCCTCCCAGCAAGCTCCTAGCTGTCCAGCATTCATTCAACCAGGAGGCCAGCAACAGGCAACATCTTCTCTAACGAAGCTCCTGCACATCTACCTCCTTCAACAAGCTACTCACCGAACGTCTCTACCGTGCAGCCCCTCACCACACGGCACCTCCAGCACCAGACTGTCTATCATATAACTTATATATTATACAAGAAAACCACATTAGAGTTTCCATCCATCCTGAGTGCTAGACAACATTAATATCTCGATACCCCTACAGTGTCCTCCCTCACATTCAAATTCACTTTATAGAGAGGTTGGTCTCGGGAAGTCAGAGAAAATGGACGACACCTAAGCTTGGGAGCGATGAGAAAACGGATGCCTCAGATGGGAAACTCAATAAAGAAGGCATAGTTACATGTTTTGTGGGCTATTGAGCGCAATATGAATCGTCTGATTCTCCGTTAACTGACGTGTATGGCCGTGGTCATTCCACTAACTTTGGTCAATAAAGTTCATAAAGAAAGAATGAAAAAACCCGACCAGCCACCCGAAGAGCTGGCTATTAAGCTAATAAGTGGTTAAATAATAGTAATTTATGTTTTGTTTTGTTTTTAGTTTATATGGTAATATAACAATGAAGTGTGAAGAATAATATAATGATTGGTTAGATAAATACCATTTAATTATATAGACTTTCAGTTTTGTTATACAATGAGTTTGACCGTTCATCTACAAACAGCACTCGCGATAGACCCTTGTTGCACCAAATTAAAAGCAAAGTAAGGTTATTATGTTATGTCCATTGCTTTAATTGCAAAATCGAATTTGTTATCGCTTATCGGCCTTTTGACTAAGATCAAAGTGTAACACACTTCTAGGCCTGTACGCTTCTCGGCCTTTTAGCTTAATTTTGGTACATAATCAGTGTTCTTTTTGCATAGAAGGAAGAACACAGATTTGGACTTTCTGGGGGTGAAAGTAACAGAGTTTACTTCTTTGTTGTTTTAGGCGCCGAGCAGGGAACCCGGTGTTTCTCCATTGCTGTGGTTTTTACTAATACCATGCAGTGAGAGGAAACATATCAGGGGTGCCCTGCAAGCTCCAAACCTGGTCCCACTGGACTTCACGTGGGTGCTTCTCACACGTGGCTATTCCCTCCTCTCTGTACTGGCTGAGGGACCTGCTCTCATAGAAGTGTATTCGTCCCAAAGTCCCTCCCCGGTAAACCATCACCTTGCGATGGAATGGGTTTGTGATGGCGAAAGGGAGGTCGGTACACAACTCTCGACCGATCCTCCAGGAATACCGTGATAGTGCGGGTACACCCTGGTAAGGGTGTGTGGGTGTTCGCGCGCGTGTGGGTAAGGCAAGATGGACGACGAAGGGCCAAGGGGACGAAACGTAGGAGAAGATTTGGGATGGAGAGCTGGAACACCTGCGACAGGCGAGGCAGTACAAGTCGGTGGTAGCGGCAGGACATCGAGGGAGTCTCCAGGAGGTAGCAGCGAAGACCCGGACTCAACGGACAGCGAAGGAATGGATGCTCTCCCCCGCCCGAACGGAGATCGCCAGCCGGAAAGCAGAAACTGAATGTTGACCATATGGTTCCCTGCACCACCATCCTTCAAATGCACAGAGAGAACGGAGAGATGTCAATGGGAATGTGCGTCATCGGAGTGGTCTGGCTGCAAGCAATCACTAGTTCGCATTTAAAGGAAGCCCACAACAAGAAAATCAACGAATATATGAACATGTGTGCAGGGTGCTATCTGGTACTGACTATCCGGCCAAGCAATAACAATTTCATCCTCAACAGGCAGATGAGGGAGGAGCAAAGGGTTCCCCATTTTCGATTCCATTGCGACGTGCAATACTGCCCCTACTCTGCCCCAACAAAGAGAGGGTTGAACAACCACAAGGCAGCAATACATGTCCGGCAGTGGAGGAGGAGAGACAACCAACGCCAGGTGGAGCAAGGACAGCGGAACCAACAGGCTGCAGGCAACCCTGCAAGCGCCCAGCCCACACAGGAAGTTGGGGGAAATAGGAATAACGAGCAGAGGGAGCAGCCACAGAATGACGAGCAACAGCAGCAAAGAGAAACACAAGGGCAACGAGAAAGGCACAGATGGACACCCCCAACCCAGGGATGGAGAAGTGGAAGGACCGGAGACACCACGCCCCATCACAGGGAGAAGTATACCAGTGTCACCGCTGAGCCCAGACGATCAAGAAACGCGACTGAGTTCGCTAACGCCGAGCCAGATGCTCCAAAATGAACCTTCACCAGGAGAGGAATCACAGCACGCAGAGGACCTGACACCCCTCTTGCACATTCCAAGAATGCCACTGTCACCACTAAGCCCTTTTGAACAACATGGTGGAGACAGTACCCAAACAGGGGAACAGATAATGCAAAGTCAAGAAACAAATGAAGGTAGCCAAAGTAATCTCAGTGAATCCCTTACACCACTATCGCAAAGTGAAGCAACCCAAACACTAAGTGGTGAAGGCAACATACAGGAGCAAATTGGCATAACTCCAGAACCAAATGAAGAGCGAGACGAAGCTGAGGAGACATGGATGCTGGAACCGTTCCTGGGCACAGTGTATGAGATCTAGCGGAACCCGGACTGGGCAAGATCTGAAGAAGTACTGATTGAGATCGAGGAAGCGATTCAAGCTGCAAACAGGATAAACATCTCTCAAGGACAAAACACGACCAGGAAAATCACCGATGTCAATGATTGGAAAAAGATCCAGAGGCTGTACAAACACAACCGTCGCCGAGCAATACGGCTAATTGCCGAAGGGAACGGCGCAAGATGTGAAATAAGCAAGGAGAAAATAGAGGAACACTTCCAACACATGATGGTCGAAAAGGAATGTGACCTAAATACCGTGGAGCACATTCCCGAGCCGCCAGACGACAGACCAGAGATGGAAATGCAGCCTTTCACAGAGAAGGAAGTATTTGCAAAACTAGCAGCAGCAGAGAATTCGTCACCAGGTGAAGACAGAATATCAAATGATAACTGGAGAAAGGCTGACCCAAGCTGCCGAGTTATGGCAGCCATATTCAACGTGTGTCTAAAAGCCCAGAGAATACCAGACTCCTGGAAACGATACAGAACAATACTTGTCCCGAAAAAAGGTGGTAACCCAGAAGACGTTTCAAATTGGAGGCCTCTAACACTAAGCAGCACAATATACAAGGTGTACACGGGATGCCTCACAGCACGCCTCAGAAAGTGGCTCGTTGGCAACGAGGTACTGTGCGCTGCACAGAAAGGATTCATGGCAAGTGATGGGGTGATAGAACACAACTACATACTTCAACATCACATGGACGATGCACGACGGAACAATGGCGATACCTGCATAGCAGCACTTGACTTGACCAATGCATTTGGCTCAGTGTCACTGGACCTCATTAAAAGAGCGCTCAACCGTATAGGGGTGGGACGGGATTTTGAAGCAGTAGCAGGAGACATCATCAGTGGCAAGACGACAAGAATCCTAACAAAGGAAGTAAAAACAGAAGAGATACCAGTGCAATGCGGTGTGCAACAGGGGTGCCCAATTAGTGGTCTCCTGTTCAATATAGCGGTCGAACCACGGTTGCGGAAAATCGCGGCCGAAGAATGATACTGAGCCAACAACACAAGCACCCATGCTTAGCATATCAGACGATATAACCATAATTACAAAACAGCAAGATAATCTATAGGAACTCCTCTACATAGCACCAGAACAATGCAGTAGGATGGGACTCGACATAAATCCTAGTAAATGCTCATCATTGCACCTGTCTGGACGAACACCTCGAGGAATGCGCCAGACACAGTTCTATGTTGGAGAAACGCCCATTCAATGGAAGAGCGATGGCGAGGCAACGCTATTCTTGGGACGACCAGTTGGGTTCCATCTTCTGCCAAACATCCAAACAGTAGAGGAACTAATGCATCTCGGGACCAAAATACTGACAAGCAAGCTAGGACCGTGGCAGAGATTCGATGCAGTCAAGACATTCATGTACCCGGCAGGAGTGCATGCAATGAGGACTTGGCAACTGAGGAAAACAGACTGGGCACACCTGGACAGCGAAATGAAGACAATGCTTAAGAACACGCTATATCTACCGTCAAGAGCGTCGAATGAGGACCTGTACGGAAGCAGTAAAGCTGGAGCTTGTGGTGTCCCACTCGCGGCAGAAGGCTCTGATATTTTCCTGGTGGATACCGCATTTAAATTACTCACTTCACCGGATCCTGACGTAAGGGAAATAGCCAGAGCCGAATGCCAGCGAGTGGCAACAATGAGAAGTCGACAGGAGCCAAGCATGACGGTTGCATGGTTTTCACTTAACACAGGGCGAGATACAAACGCGAGGAGGAGACCGCCAAACCATCTGGTCTAGAGCCAGAGGTGCCTCAGGCAGAAAAGTGGGTTTCGTGGATAGCAGAGGAAAGAGACAACATTAAGATAAAATGCAAGGAATCCATCATTGAAGAAAAAGATAGGAGGAAGGTAGCCAAAACAATTAGGAACCAACGACGAGAGAACAGAGATGAAGCTCTGCAGAATAAGCCTGACCAAGGGAAAGTGATGAAGCTCGTAGCACAGGAGAAAGCATCATCAGCATTTGTTCGAAATGGAACGTATACAACCTTCGCAAACTGGCGTTTCATAAACCGAGCAATAGAGAAGAAACGCTCCCACATGTAGTAAACCACTGCATGATACACGCTCGAGCCATGCAAAAGCGACATAATGCCCTGGTGGATAGAGTACGAAAAGCCGCAGAAGGTCGACATTGGAAGATCATGTCGTTAAATGAACGAGTACCAGGAGCAGCAGACAATGAACGTCCAGACCTGGTGATTGAAAAGAACTGAGAAGTGATCCTGATCGACGTCACCTGCCCATCGAGAATGGAGAAGAGGCATTTAAAGAAGCAAGGCTGAGGAAAGAAGAAAAGTATGCAGAACTGGCAGCAGAGATGAGAAGACAATACCAGCAGGTGAAGGTGGCTGCATTCATAGTGGGACCCCTGGGAACATACGACCCGGAGAACGAGAAGCTGATGAAACGACTGGCATCAAAAGGATCCCTACGCCTCTTCAGGAAACTATGTGTAAGTGATGCCATTCACTGGTCGAGAATGATTTATATAGAACATACCTCAGGTGATAGACAGTATGTAGGGTGAAATAAACCCAAGTCAAGATAGAAGAAAGAATAGGTTCTAGTCAGTGGAATAGGTGGTATCATGTATCACACTCGACAGTCACTCACTCTCACAGAATTGAATGAAATCTATCATGATCTTGTTTACCAACACCTGATACATTGTTACACAATATGGGGATCCTCTTGCTCTTCAAAAACACAATCTCTGGTTACTGCACAAAAGAGAGTTGTACGGACAATGACCTACTTGAAAAAACAGATCACACAAACGAAAAATTTGCAATACTGAAAATGTTAAAATTCAAAGATATTAACACCTACTGCTGTGACCTCTTTGTTTACAAATCTATCAATCACTTGCTTGACAATAATTATTTCCAGTCCGGGAATAATCAGAGATACAACTTAAGGCACCCAGAGCAACTAAGACCATCCCCCCTCCCTCATGCGCTCCTATCAGTCTCAGACCTCCATAAAATATCACGGTGTGAAGATGTGGAACAACATACCCCAACTTTCTTATACTCGATTAGGGGACTTTGTTATACTCGATCAGGGGACTTTGTTAAACTCGATCAGGGGACTTTGTTATACTCGACCAGGGACTTTGTTATTACTCAACTAGGGGGCTTTGTTATACTCATTCAGGGGGCTTTGTTATACTCGATCAGGGGCCTTTGTTATACTCGATGAAAGGCCTTTGTTATGAGCGATCAGGGGACTTCGTTATGCTCGATGAGAGGACTTTGTTATACTCGATGAGGAGCCTTTGTTATACTGATGAGTGGCCTGTGTTATGCGCGATCAGAGGACTTTGTTATGCTCGATGAGGGGCTTTTGTTATACTCGATAAGGGGACTTTGTTATACTCGATCACTGGACTTTGTTATGCTCGATCAGGGGCCTTTGTTATACTCGATCAGGGGGATTGGTTATATTCGAATAAGGGGCTTTGTTATACTAGATCAGGGGACTTTCTTATACTCGATGAGGGGACATTGTTATACTCGATCAAGGGACTTTGTTATACTCGACCTGGGGCCTTTGTTATACTCGATCAGGGGGCTTTGATATACTCGATTAGGTGGCTTTGTTATACTCGATCAGGGGCCTTTGTTATACTCGATGAGGGGCCTTTGTTATGCGCGATCAGGGGTCTTCGTTATGCTCGATGAGGGGACTTTGTTATACTCGATGAGGGGCCTTTGTTATACTGATGAGTGGCCTTTGTTATGCGCGATTAGAGGACTTTGTTATGCTCGATGAGGGGCTTTTGTTATACTCGATAAGGGGACTTTGTTATACTCGATCACTGGACTTTGTTATGCTCGATCAGGGGGCTTTGTTATACTCGATCAGGGGGATTGGTTATATTCGAATAAGGGGCTTTGTTATACTAGATCAGGGGACTTTCTTATACTCGATGAGGGGACTTTGTTATACTCGATCAAGGGACTTTCTTATACGCGATGAGGGGACTTTGTTATACTCGATGAGGAGCCTTTGTTATGCGCGATCAGGGGAATTTGTTATGCTCGATGAGGGGACTTTATTATACTCGATAAGGGGCCTTTGTTATACTCGATCAGGGGACTTTGTTATACTCGATGAGGGGCATTTGTTATACTCGATCACAGAAGCTTTGTTATACTCGATCAGAGGACTTTATTATTCACGAACAGGGGACTTTGTTATACTCGATCAAGGGACTTTGTTATACTAGATCAGGGGACTTTGTTCTACTCGATCAGTGGACTTTGTTATACTCGATCAGGGGGCTTTGTTATACTCGATATTGGGACTTTGGTATACTCGATTAGGGGACTTTGTTATACTCGACCAGGGGCCATTGTTATACTCGATCATGGGACTTTGTTATACTCGATGAGGGGCCTTTCTTATACTCGATCAGGGGACTTTGTTATACTCGACGAGGGGACTTTTTTATACTCGATGAGGGGCCTTTTTATACTCTTCCAGGGGCCTTTGTTATACTCGATCAGGGGCATTTGTTATACTCGATCATGGGACTTTGTTATACTCGATCAGGGGACTTTGTTATACTCTTATAGGGGCTTTGTTATATTCGATCAGGAGAATTTGTTACACTCGATGTGGGGACTTTGTTATACTCGATCAGGAGCCTTTGTTACACTCGATCAGGGGACTTTGTTATACTCGATTAGGGGACTTTGTTATACTCGATCTTGGGACTTCATTATAATCGATCAGGGGCTATTGTTATACTCCATTAAGGGTCTTTGTTATACTCGATCAGGGGACTTTGTTGTATTCGATCATGGGCCTTTGTTATACTCGATCAGAGGACTTTGTTATTTTCGATCAGAGGATTGTGTTATAGTCGATCAGGGGATGTTCTTATATTCGATCAGGGGACTTTGTTATACTCGATCAGGGGACTTTGTTATACTCGATCTTGGGACTTTGTTATACTCGATCAGGGGCCAATGTTATACTCCATTAAGGGACTTTCTTATAGTCGATAAGGGGACTTTCTTATATTCGATCAGGGGACTTTGTTATACTCGACTAGGCGGCTTTTTTATACTCGATCAGGGGGCTTTATTATACGCGATCAGGGAGCTTTGTTATACTCGATCAGGGGACTTTGTTATACTCTATCAGGATACTTTCTTATACTCGACCAGGGGACTTTTTCTACTCGATCAGGGGACTTTGTTATACTCGACCCGGGGGCTTTTTATACTCGATGAGGGGCCTTTGTTATACTCGATAAGGGGCCTTTGTTATACTCGATGAGGGCAGTTTGTTATACTCGATGAGGGGACTTTGTTATACTCGATTATGGGAGTTTGTTATAATCGACCAGGAAGCTTTGTTATACTCGACCAGGGGCTTTTTTATAATCAATGAGGGGGCTTTGTTATACTCGATCAGGGAACTTTGTTATACTCGATCAGGGGAATTTGTTATACTCGATCAGAGGGCTTTGTTCTACTCGATCAGGGGACTTTGTTATACTCGACCAGAGGACTTTGTTATACTCGATCAGGGGACTTTGTTATATTCGATCAGGGGACTTTGTTAAACTCGATCAGGGGGCTTTTTTATACTCGATGAGGGGACTTTGTTATACTCGATAAGGGGCTTTGTAATACTCGATCAGGGAATTTGTTACACTCGATGTGGGGAATTTGTTATAGTCGATGAGGGGCCTTGGTTATACTCGATTAGGGCCTTTGTTAAACTCGATCACGGGACTTTGTTATACTCGATGAGGTGCCCTTGTTATACTCGATCAGGGGATTTTGTTATAGTCAATCAGGGCACTTTCTTATATTCGATCAGGGGACTTTGTTATACTCGATCAGGGGCTATTGTTATACTCCATTAAGGGTCTTTGTTATACTCGATCAGGTGATTTTCTTGTATTCGATCAGGTGGCCTTTATTATACTCGATCAGGGGGCTTTGTTATGCTCGATTAGAGGACTTTGTTATTTTCGATCAGGGCCATTCTTATACTCCATTAAGGATCTTTGTTACACTCGATCAGGGGACTTTCTTATGTTCCATCAGGGGCCTTTGTTATACTCGATTAGGGGACTTTGTTATACTCGATCTTGGGACTTTGTTATACTCGATCAGGAGACTTTGTTATACTCGATCAGAGGACTTTGTGATACTCGATGAGGAGACTTTGTTATACTCGATCAGGGGACTTTGTTATCCTCGACCAGGGGCCTTTGTTATACTCGATCGGGGCCTTTGTTATACTCAAACATAGGACGTTGTTATTCTCGACCAGGGGACTTTGTTATACTCGACCAGGGGACTTTTTTTATACTCGATGAGGGGGCTTTGTTATACTTGATGAGGGGGCTTTGTTATACTCGATCAGGTGATTTTCTTGTATTCGATCAGGTGGTCTTTGTTATACTCAATCAGGGGGCTTTGTTATGCTCGATTAGAGGACTTTGTTATTTTCGATCAGGGCCATTCTTATACTCCATTAAGGGTCTTTGTTATACTCGATTAGAGGGCTTTGTTATACTCGATCAGGGGACTTTGTTATACTTGACCTAGGGACTTTGTTAAACTCTTTCAGGGAACTTTGTTATATTTCTATCAGGGGACTTTGTTATACTCGATCAGGTGGCTTTTTTATACTCGATCAGGGGACTTTGTTTTCCTCGACCAGGGGACTTTGTTATACTCGATCAGGGGACTTTGTTATACACGATCACGGGACTTTGTTATACTCGATCTTGGGACTTTGTTATACTCGATCAAGGGCCATTGTTATACTCCATTAAGGGTCTTTGTTATACTCGATCACGGGGGCTTTGTTATACTCGATATTGGGACTTCGTTATACTCGATCAGGGGAATTTGTTATACTCGACCAAGGGCCATTGTTATACTCTATCGGGGGACTTTGTTATATTTCTATTAGGGAAATTTGTTATACGCGATCAGGTGGCTTTTTTATACTCGATCAGCGGACTTTGTTATTCTCGATCAGTTGACTTTGTTATACTCGATCAGTGGGCTATGTTATACTCGATCAGGAGACTTTGTTGTACTCGATTAGTGGACATTGTTATACTCGATCATGGGACTTTGTTACACTCGATTAGGGGCCTTTGTTATACTCGATCAGGGGCGTTTGTTAAACTCGATGAGGGAACTCTGTTATACTCGATGAAAGGACTTTGTTATCCTCGATCATGGGAGTTTGTTATAATCGACCAGAGGACTTTTTTATACTCGATAAGGGGGCTTTGTTATACTCGATGAGAAGGCTTTGTTATACTCGATCAGGGGAATTTGTTACACTCGATGTGGGGACTTTGTTATTGTCGGTGAGGGGCCTTGGTTATACTCGATTAGGGCTTTTGTTATACTCGATCACGGGACTTTGTTATACTCGACCAGTGGACTTTGTTATATTCGATCAGGGGACTTTGTTATATTCGATCAGGGGACTTTGTTATACTCGATCTTTAGACTTTGTTATAATCGATCAAGGGCCATTGTTATAGTCCATTAAGGGTCTTTGTTATACTCGATCAGGTGACTTTCTTGTATTCGATCAGGTGGCCTTTGTTATACTCGATGTAGGGGCTTTGTTATGCTCAATTAAAGGACTTTGTTATTTTCGATCAGGGCCATTCTTATACTCCATTAAGGGTCTTTGTTATACTCGATCAGGGGGCTTTCTTATACTCGATCAAGGGACTTTGTTATACTCGATCAGGGGTCTTTGTTATACTCGATCAGGGGACTTTGTTATACTCGATCTTGGGACTTTGTTACACTCGATCATGGGCCTTTGTTGTCCTCGATCACGGGACTTTGTTATACTCGATCAGGGACTTTGTTATACTCGATCAAGGGGCTTTGTGATACTCGATCAGGGGACTTTGTTGTACTCGATCAGGGGACTTTGTTATACTCGATGAGGGGACTTTGTTGTACTCGATCAGGGAGCTTTGTTATACTCGATCTTGGGACTTTGTTACACTCGATCAGGGGCCTTTGTTATACTCGATCAGGGGCTTTTGGTATACTCGTTGAGGAAACTCTGTTATACTCGATGAAAGGACTTTGTTATACTCGATCAAGGGGCTTTGTTATACTCGATCAGGGGACATCCTTATACTCGATCAGGGGCCTTTGTTATACTCGATCATGGGAGTTTGTTATAATCGACCATGGGACTTTGTTATACTCGACCAGGGGGCTTTTTTATACTCGATGAGGGGACTTTGTTTTACTCCATCAGAAGCTTTGTTATACTCGATCAGGGGAATTTGTTACACTCGATGTGGGGACTTTGTTATAGTCGATGAGGGGCGTTTGTTATATTCGATAAGGGCCTTTGTTGTACTCGATCACGGGACTTTGTTATACTCGATCAGGGACTTTGTTATACTCGATCTTGGGACTTTGTTATACTCGATCAGGGGCCATTGTTGTACTCCATTTGGGTCTGTGTTATACTCGATCAGGGGACTCTGTTGTATTCGATCATGGGCCTTTGTTATACTCGATCAGGGGGCTTTGTTATACTCGATCAGGGGACGTTGTTGTTTTCGATCAGGGGATTTTGTTATACTCGATGAGGGGACTTTCTTATATTCGATCAGGGGACTTTGTTATACTCGATCAGGGAACTTTGTTATACTCGATCTTGGGACTTTGTTATACTCGATCAGGGGCCATTGTTATACTCCATTAAGAGACTTTGTTAGACTCGATCATTGGTCTTTTTTATACTCGATGAGGGGCTTTGTTATATTCTATTAGGGGCCATTGTTATACTCCATTAAGGGACTTTGTTATACTCGACCAGGGGGCTTTTTTATACTCGATGAGGGAGCTTTGTTATACTCGATTAGGGGACTTTGTCATACTCGAACAGGTTACTTTGTTATACTCGAACAAGGGACTTTGTTATACTCGATCAGGTTACTTTTTTTACTCGATGAGGGGCTTTGTTATACTCTATCAGGGGAATTTGTTATGCTCGATGAGGGGACTTTGTTATTCTCGATGAGGGGCTTTGTTATACTCTATCAGGGGAATTTGTTATGCTCCCATGAGGGGACTTTGTTATACTCGATCAGGGGACTTTGTTATACTCGATCAGGGGACTTTGTTATACTGGATCAGGGGACTTTGTTATACTCGATGAGGGGCCTTTGTTATACTCGATGAGGGGCCTTTGTTATACTCGATGAGGGGAGTTTGTTATACTCGATGAGGAGACTCTGTTATACTTGATCAGGGGACTTTGTTATACTCGATCAGGGGGCTTTGTTATACTCGATCAGTTGACTTTGTTATACTCGATCATGGGGCTTTATTATATTCGATCAGGGGACTTTGTTATACTCGATCTTGGGACTTTGTTACACTCGATCAGGGGCCTGTGTTATACTCGTACTTTGTTATACTCGATGAGGTAGCTTTGTTATACTCGAGATTGGGACTTTGTTATACTCGATCACGGGTCTTTTTATACTCTTCCAGGGGCCTTTGTTATACTCGATCAGGGGCCTTTGTTATACTCGATCATAGAACTTTGTTATACTCGACCAGGGGACTTTGTTATACTCGACCAGGGGGCTTTGTTATATTCGATCACGGGACTTTGTTATACTCGATCAGGGGGCTCTTTTATACTCGATGAGGGGACTTTGTTATACTCGATCAGGGGCTTTGTTATACTCGATCAGGGGAATTTGTTACACTCGATGTGGGGACTTTGTTATACTCGATCTTGGGACTTTGTTATAATCGATCAGGGGATTTTGTTATACTCGATCAGGGAAATTTCTTAAAATCGATCAGGGGACTTTGTTATACTCGATCAGGGGACTTTGTTATACTCGATCTTGGGACTTTGTTATAATCGATCAGGGGCCATTGTTATACTCCATTAAGGGTCTTTGTTATACTCGATCAGGAAGCTTTGTTGTACTCGATCAGAGGACTTTGTTATTTTCGATCAGGGGATTTTGTTATAGTCGATCAGGGGACTTTTTTATATTCGATCAGGGGGCTGTGTTATACTCGATCAGGGGACTTTGTTATACTCGATCTTGGGACTTTGTTATACTCGATCAGGGGACTTTCTTATATTCGATCAGGGGACTTTGTTATACTCGACCAGGGGGTTTTTATACTCGATAAGGGGGCTTTGTTTTACTCGATCAGGGAGCTTTGTTATACTCGATCAGGGGACTTTGTTATACTCGATCAGGGTACTTTGTTTTACTCGACCACGGGACTTTGTTATACTCGATCAGGGGGCATTTTTATACTCGAACAGGGGACTTTGTTATACTCGATCATGGGTCTTTTTTATACTCGATGAGGGGCTTTGTTATACTCTATCAGGGGAATTTGTTATGCTCGATGAGGGGACTTTGTTATACTCGATGAGGGGACTTTGTTATACTCGATGAAGGGATTTTGTTATACTCGATCAGGGGACTTTGTTATACTCGATCAGGGGACTTAGATGTAATCGATCAGGGGACTTTTTCGACTCGATCAGGGGACTTTGTTATACTCGACCAGGGGGCTCTTTATACTCGATGAGGGGCTTTTGTTATACTCGATAAGCGGCCTTTGTTATACTCGATGAGGGCAGTTTGTTATACTCGATGGGGGAACTCTGTTATACTCCATTAGGGGACTTTGTTGTTCTCGATCAGGGGACTTTGTTATGCTCGATCAGGGGCGTTTGTTATACTTGATGAGGGAACTCTGTTATACTCGATGAGGGGACTTTGTTATACTCGATCATGGGAGTTTGTTATAATCGACCAGGAAACTTTGTTATACTCGACCAGGGGCTTTTTTATACTCAATGAGGGTGCTTTGTTATACTCGATGAGAGGGCTTTGTTATACTCGATCAGGGGAATTTATTATACTCGATCAGAGGGCTTTGTTATACTCGATCGGGGACTTTGTTATACTCGACCAGTGGACTTTGTTATACTCGATCAGGGGCTTTGTAATACTCGATCAGCGGACTTTTTTTTTACTAGATCAGGGGACTTTGTTATACTTGATGAGGGGCCTTTGTTATACATGATGAGGGGCCTTTGTTATACTCGATCAAGGGACTTTGTTATACTCGATCAGGGGCCGTTGTTATACTCGATGAGGGGAGTTTGTTATACTCGATGAGGAGACTCTGTTATACTTGATCAGGGGACTTTGTTATACTCGATCAGGGGGCTTTGTTATACTCGATGAGTTGACTTTGTTATACTCGATCATGGGGCTTTGTTATATTCGATCAGGGGACTTTGTCATACTCGATCAGGTTACTTTGTTATACTCGATGAGGGGCTTTGTTATACTCTATCAGGGAAATTTGTTATGCTCTATGAGGGGACTTTGTTTTACTTGATGAGGGGACTTTGTTATACTCGATGAGGGGACTTTGTTACACTCGATCAGGGGACTTTGTTATACACGATCAGGGGACTTTGTTGTACTCGATCAGTGATCTTTGTTATACTCGATCAAGGGGGCTTTGTTATACTCGATATTGGGACTTTGTTATACTCGATCAGGGCGAATTTGTTATACTCGACCAAGGGCCATTCTTATACTCTATCGGGGGACTTTGTTATATTTCTATTAGGGAACTTTGTTATACTCGATCAGGTGGCTTTTTTATACTCGATCAGGGGACATTGTTGTACTCGATTAGGGGACATTGTTATACTCGATCTTGGGACTTTGTTACACTCGATCAGGGGCCTTTGTTATACTAGATCAAAGGCGTTTGTCATACTCGATGAGGGAACTCTGTTATACTCGATGAAAGGACTTTGATATACTCGATCAAGGGGCTTTGTTATACTCGATCAGGGGACATCCTTATACTCGATTAGGGGCCTTTGTTATACTCAATCATGGGAGTTTGTTATAATCGACCAGGGGACTTTTTTATACTCGATTAGGGGGCTTTGTTATACTCGATGAGAGGGCTTTGTTATACTCGATCAGGGAACTTTGTTATACTCGATCAGGGGAATTTGTTATATTCGATCCGAGAGCCTTGTTATACTCTATCAGGGGACTTTGTTATACTCGAACTGTGGACTTTGTTATACTCGATCAGGGGACTTTGTTATATTCGATCAGGGGACTTTGTTATACTCGATCAGGGGCTTTGTTATACTCGATCAGGGGAATTTGTTACACTCGATGTCGGGACTTTGTTATAGTCGGTGAGGGGCCTTGGTTATACTCGATTAGGGCCTTTGTTATACTCGATCACGGGACTTTGTTATACTCGACCAGTGGACTTTGTTATACTCGATCAGGGGACTTTGTTATATTCGATCAGGGGACTTTCTTATATTCGATCATGGGACTTTGTTATACTCGATGAGGGGACTTTGTTATACTCGATCTTGGGACTTTGTTATACTCGATCAAGGGCCATTGTTATACTCCATTAAGGGTCTTTGTTATACACGATCAGGTGACTTTCTTGTATTCGATCAGGTGGCCTTTGTTATACTCGATGAGGGGGCTTTGTTATACTCGATCAAGGGAATTTGTTATACTCGATCAGGGAGCTTTCTTATATTCGATCAGTTGACTTTGTTATACTCGATCAGGGGGCTTTGTTATACTCCATAAGTGGACTTTGTTGTACTCGATCAGGGGCGTTTGTTATACTCGATGAGGGAACTCTGTTATACTCGATGAGGGGACTTTGTTATACTCGATCAGGGGACTTTGTTGTACTCGATCAGGGGACTTTGATATACTCGATGAGGGGACTTTGCTGTACTCGATCAGGGAGCTTTGTTATACTCGATCATGGGACTTTGTTACACTCGATTAGGGGCCTTTGTTATACTCGATCAGGGGCTTTTGGTATACTCGATGAGGGAACTCTGTTATACTCGATGAAAGAACTTTGTTATACTCGATCAAGGGGCTTTGTTATACTCGATCATTGGACATCCTTATACTCGATCAGGGGCCTTTGTTATACTCGATCATGGGAGTTTGTTATAATCGACCATGGGATTTTGTTATACTCGACCAGGGGGCTTTTTTATACTCGATGAGGAGACTTTGTTATACTCGATCAGAAGCTTTGTTATACACGATCAGGGGAATTTGTTACACTCGATGTGGGGACTTTGTGATACTCGATCAGGGGATTTTGTTATACTCGATCAGGAAAATTTCTTATAATCGATCAGGGGACTTTGTTATACTCGATCAGGGGACTTTGTTATACTCGATCTTGGGACTTTGTTATAATCGATCAGGGGCCATTGTTATACTCCATTAAGGGACTTTGTTATACTCGATCAGGGGGCTTTGTTATACTCGATCAGTTGACTTTGTTATACTCGATGAGGGGGCTTTGTTATATTCGATCAGGGGACTTTGTTGTACTCGATCAGGGGACTTTGTTATACTCGACCAGGGGACTTTGTTATACTCGATCAGATAGCTTTGTTATACTCGATCTTGGGACTTTGTTACTCTCGATCAGGGGCCTTTGTTATACTCGATGAGGGGAGTTTGTTATACTCGATGAGGAGACTCTGTTATACTTGATCAGGGGACTTTGTTATACTCGATCAGGGGGCTTTGTTATACTCGATCAGTTGACTTTGTTATACTCGATCAGGGGGCTTTGTTATATTCGATTAGGGGACTTTGTTGTACTCGATCAGGGGACTTTGTTATACTCGATCAGGGGACTTTGTTATACTCGATCAGGTAGCTTTGTTAAGCTCGATATTGGGACTTTGTTATACTCGATCACGGGTCTTTTTATACTCTTCCAGGGGCCTTTGTTATACTCGATCATGGGACTTTGTTTTGCTCGACCAGGGGACTTTGTTATACTCGACCAGGGGGCTTTGATATATTCGATCACGGGACTTTGTTATACTCGATCAGGGGGCTTTTTTATACTCGATGAGGGGACTTTGTTATACTCGATCAGGGGCATTGTTATACTCGATCAGGGGAATTTGTTACACTCGATGTGGGGACTTTCTTATACCCGATGAGGAGCCTTTGTTATACTCGATCAGGGGAATTTTTTATACTCGATCAGGGAAATTTCTTATAATCGATTAGGGGACTTTGTTATACTCGATCAGGAGACTTTGTTATACTCGATCTTGGGACTTTATTATAATCGATCAGGGTCCATTGTTATACTCCATTAAGGATCTTTGTTATACTCGATCAGGGGACTTTGTTGTATTCGATCATGGGCCTTTGTTATACTCAATCAGGAAGCTTTGTTATACTCGATCAGAGGACTTTGTTATTTTCGATCAGGGGACTTTGTTATATTCGATCAGGAAACTTTCTTATACTCGATCTTGGGACTTTGTTATACTCGATCAGGGGCCATTGTTATACTCCATTAAGGGACTTTGTTATTCTCGATCAGGGGACTTTCTTATATTCGATCAGGGGACTTTGTTATACTCGACCAGTGGGCTTTTTTATACTCGATGAGGGGGCTTTGTAATACTCGATTAGGGAGCTTTGTTATACTCGATCAGGGGACTTTGTTATACTCGATCAGGATACTTTGTTATACTCGACCAGGGGACTTTGTTATACTCGATCAGGGGGCTTTTTTTCTCGATCAGGGGACTTTGTTATACTCGATCATGGGTCTTTTTTATACTCGATGAGGGGCTTTGTTATACTCTATCAGGGGAATTTGTTATGCTCGATGAGGTAACTTTGTTATACTCGATGAAGGGATTTTGTTATACTCGATCAGGGGAGTTCGTTATACTCGATCAGGGAACTTAGATATAATCGATCAGGGGACTTTTTCTACTCGATCATGGGACTTTGTTATACTCGACCAAAGGGCTTTTTATACTCGATGAGGGGCCTTTGTTATACTCGATAAGGGGCCTTTGTTATACTCGATCAGGGGGCTTTGTTATACTCGAGCAGTTGACTTTGTTATACTCGATCAGGGGGCTTTGTTATCCTCCATAAGGGGACTTTGTTGTACTCATTCAGGGGACTTTGTTATATTCGATCAGGGGCGTTTGTTATACTCGATGAGGGGACTTTGTTATACTCGATCATGGGAGTTTGTTATAATCGACCAGGGGACTTTGTTATACTCGATGAGGGGCTTTGTTATACTCTATCAGGGGAATTTGTTATGCTCGATGAGGTGACTTTGTTATACTCGATGAGGGAGCTTTGTTATACTCGATCAGGGGATTTTGTCATACTCGATCAGGTTACTTTGTTATACTCGATGAGGGGCTTTGTTATACTCTATCAGGGGAATTTGTTATGCTCGATAAGGGGACTTTGTTATACTCGATGAGGGGACTTTGTTATACTCGATGAAGGGATTTTGTTATACTCGATCAGGGGACTTTGTTATACTCGATCAGGGGACTTAGATATAATCGATCAGGGGACTTTTTCTACTCGATCAGGGGACTTTGTTATACTCGACCAGGGGGCTTTTTATACTCGATGAGGGGCCTTTGTTATACTCGATGAGGGCAGTTTGTTATACTCGCTGAGGGGACTCTCTTATACTTGATCAGGGGACTTTGTTATACTCGATCAGGGGGCTTTGTTATACTCGATCAGTTGACTTTGTTATACTCGATCAGGGGGCTTTGTTATACTCCATTAGGGGACTTTGTTGTACTCGATCAGGGGACTTTGTTATACTCGATCAGGGGCTTTTGTTATACTCGATGAGGGAACTCTGTTATACTCGATGAGGGGACCTTGTTATACTCGATCATGGGAGTTTGTTATAATCGACCAGGGGACTTTGTTATACGCGACCAGGGGGCTTTTTTATACTCAATGAGGGGGCTCTGTTATACTCGATGAGAGGGCTTTGTTATACTCGATCAGGGGGCTTTTTTATACTCGATGAGGGGACTTTGTTATACTCGATCAGGGGCTTTGCAATACTCGATCAGGGGATTTGTTATATTCGATCAGGGGACTTTGTTAAACTCAATCAGGGGGCTTTTTTATACCCGATGAGGGGACTTTGTTATACTCGATCAGGGGCTTTGCAATACTCGATCAGGGGATTTGTTACACTCGATGTGGGGACTTTGTTATAGTCGATGAGGGGCCTTGGATATACTCGATTAGGGCCTTTGTTATACTCGATCACGGGACTTTGTTATACTCGATGAGGTGCCTTTGTTATACTCGATCAGGGGATTTTGTTATACTCAATCATGGGACTTTCTTATATTCGATCAGGGGACTTTGTTATACTCGATCAGGGGCTATTGTTATACTCCATTAAGGGTCTTTGTTATACTCGATCAGGGGATTTTCTTGTATTCGATCAGGTGGCCTTTGTTATACTCGATCATAGGACTTTGTTATTCTCGACCAAGGGACTTTGTTATACTTGACCAGGGGGCTTTTTTATACTCGATGAGGGGGCTTTGTTATACTTGATGAGGTGGCTTTGTTATACTCGATCAGGGGACTTTCTTATATTCGATCAGGGGACTTTGTTATACTCGATCAGGGGACTTTGTTATACTCGATCAGGGGCTATTGTTATACTCCATTAAGGGTCTTTGTTATATTCGATCAGGTGATTTTCTTGTATTCGATCAGGTGGCCTTTGTTATACTCGATCAGGGGGCGTTGTTATGCTCGATTAGAGGACTTTGTTATTTTCGATCAGGGCCATTCTTATACTCCATTAAGGGTCTTTGTTATACTCGATCAGGGGACTTTGTTGTACTTGACCAGGGGACTTTGTTATACTCTTTCAGGGAACTTTGTTATATTTCTATCAGGGGACTTTGTTTTTCTCGATCAGTGGACTTTGTTATACTCGATCAAGGGGGCTTTGTTATACTCGATATTGGGACTTTGTTATACTCGATGAGGGGAACTTGTTATACTCGACCAGGGACCATTGTTATACTCTATCGGAGGACTTTGTTATATTTCTATTAGGGGACTTTGTTATACTCGATCAGGTGGCTTTTTTATACTCGATCAGGGGACTTTGTTATTCTCGATCAGTTGACTTTGTTATACTCGATCTTGGGACTTTGTTACACTCGATGAGGGGGCTTTGTTATGCTCGATTAGAGGACTTTGTTATTTTCGATCAGGATCATTCTTATACTCCATTAAGTGTCTTTGTTATACTCGATTAGAGGGCTTTGTTATACTCGATCAGGGGACTTTGTTATACTTGACCAGGGGACTTTGTTATACTCTTTCAGGGAACTTTTTTATATTTCTATCAGGGGACTT
>NW_024735503.1:3072422-3110527 GCF_018991925.1 Homarus americanus | reverse complement strand
TCAGGGGCTTTTTTATACTCTTCCAGGGGCCTTTGTTATACCTCGATCATGGGCCTGTTATACTCGATCATGGGACTTTGTTATACTCGACCAGGGAGCTTTGTTATACTCGATCTTGGGACATTGTTATACTCGATCAGGGCCTTGTTATACTCGACGAGGGTTTTACTCGATGAGTGGACTTCGTTATACTCGATGAGGGCCTTTTGTTATCCTTTCTAGGATCAGCGGGACACGTACTCGATGAGGGTCTTCTTATACCTCGATCAGGGCCCTTATACTCGATGAGGGGCCTTTGTTATCCTCGATCAGGGGGCTTGTTATACTCGATGAGGGGCCTTTGTTATACTCGATCAGGGGACTTTGTTAGTCTCGATCAGGGCTTTGTTAGTCTCGATCAGGGGACTTTGTTATCCTCGATGAGGGGCCTTTGTTATACTCGATCACGGGGGCTTTGTTATACTCGATCAGGGGACTTTATTATTCTCGATCAGGGGACTTTCTTATAATCGATCAAGGGACTTTGTTTTACTCGATCAGGGGACTTTGTTCTACTTGATCAGTGGACTTTGTTATACTCGATCAGGGGGCTTTGTTATACTCGAAATTGGGACTTTGTTATACTTGATCATGGCAGTTTGTTATACTCGACCAGAGGGCTTTTTTATATTCCATTAGGGGGCTTTGTTATTCTCGATCTTGGGACTTTGTTATACTCGATGAGGGGAATTTGTTATACTCGACGAGGGGACTTTTTTATACTCGATCAGGGGCCTTTTTATACTCTTCCAGGGGACTTTGTTATATTCGATCAAGGGCCTTTGTTATACTCGATCATGGGACTTAGTTATACTCGAGCAGGGAACTTTGTTATACTCGACCAGGGGGCTTTTTTATACTCGATCAGGGGGCTTTGTTATACTCGATCAGGGAGCTTTGTTTTACTCGATCAGGGGACTTTGTTATACTCTATCAGGGGAATTTGTTATGCTTGATGAGGGGACTTTGTTATACTCGATAAGGGGCCTATGTTATACTCGAAAAGGGGCCTTTGTTATACTCGATCATAGGACTTTGTTATACTCGTTGCAGGGACTTTGTTATACTCGATCAGAGGATTTTGTTATAATCGATCAGGGGACTTTTTTTTACTCGATCAATGGACTTTGTTATACTCGACCAGGGGCTTTTTATACTCCATGAGGGGCCTTTGCTATACTCGATCAGGGGCCTTTGTTATACACGATGAGGGGCCTTTGTTATACTCGATTAGGGGACTTTGTTATACTCGATCAGGGGCCTTTTTTATACTCGATCAGGGAATTTGTTACACCAGATGTGGGACTTTGTTACAGTCGATGAGGGCCCTTGTAATACCTGATTAGGGCCTCAAGTTATACCTTCGATCACGGACTTGTTATACTCGATCAGGGGAATTTGTTATACTCGATCATGGGACTTTGTTATACTCGACCAGGGGACTTTGTTATACTCGACCAGGGGCCTTTGTTATACTCGATCAGGGGGCTTTGTTATACTTCGATTAGAGCACTTGGTTATTTTCGATCAGGGGATTTTGTTATACTCGATCAAGGGACTTTCTTATATTCGATCAGGGGACTTTGTTATACTCGATCAGGGGACTTTGTTCTACTCGATCTTGGGACTTTGTTATACTCGATAAGGGGCCATTGTTATACTCCATTAAGGGTCTTTGTTATACCCGATCAGGGGACTTTGTTATATTCGATCAGGGGCCTTTGTTATACTCGATCAGGGGGCTTTGTTATACTCGATCAGAGGACTTTGTTATTTTCGATCAGGGGATTTTGTTGTACTCGATCAGGGGACTTTCTTATGTTCGATCAGGGGACTTTGTTATACTCGATCAGGGGACTTTGTTATACTCGATCTTGGGACTTTGTTTTACTCGATGAGGGGACTTTGTTATACTCGATCAGGGGCTTTCTTATACTCGATTAAGTGACTTTGATAAACCTTTCGGATCGTGGGCTCCTCATACCTGATCAGGACTTTTGTTAATTCTCGACCAGGGACATTGTTATACCTCTATCAGGGACATTATATATATTTCTATTCGGGGACTTTGTTATACTCGATCAGGTGGCTTTTATACCTCGATCAGGGACTTTGTTATACACGATCAGGGACCTTTGTTATACTCGACTATGGCTTTTTATACTCGATCAGGGGACTTTTGTTTCGATCAGGGGACTTTGTTATAATCGATCAGGGGACTTTGTTGTACTCGATCAGTGGACTTTGTTATACTCGATCAAGGGGTCTTTGCTATACTCGATATTGGGACTTTTTATACTCGATCAGGGGACTTTGTTATACTCGACAGGGGCCATTGTTATACTCTATCAGGGGACATTGTTATATTTCTATTAGGGGACTTTGTTATACTCGATCAGGTGGCTTTTTTATACTCGATCAGGGGACTTTGTTATTCTCGATCAGGGGACTTTGTTATACTCGATCAGAGGACTTTGTTATACTCGATCTTGGGACTTTGTTATACTCGATCAGGGGCCATTGTTATGCTCAATTAAGGGTCTTTGTTATACTCGACCAGAGGGCTTTGTTGTGCTCGATTAGAGGGTTTTTTATTTCCGATCAGGGCCATTCTTATACTCCATTAAGGGTCTTTGTTATATTCGATCAGGAAACTTTCTTATATTCCATTAGGGGAAATTGTTATACTCGATCAGGGGGCTTTCTTATACTCGATCAAGGGACTTTGTTATACTCGATCACGGGAATTTGTTACACTCGATGTGGGGACTTTGTTATAGTCGCTGAGGGGCCTTTGTTATTCTCGATTAGGGCCTTTGTTATACTCGATCAGGGGACTTTGTTTTATTCGATCAGGGGACTTTGTTATACTCGATTAGGGACTTTGTTATACTCGATCTTGGGACTTTGTTATACTCGATCAGGGGCCATTGTTATGCTCCATTAAGGGTCTTTGTTATACTCGATCAGGGAGCTTTGTTGTGCTCGATTAGATGACTTTGTTATTTTCGATCAGGGCCATTCTTATACTCCATTATGGGTCTTTGTTATACTCGATTAGAAAACTTTCATATATTCCATCAGGGGACTTTGTTATACTCGAACAGGTGACTTTGTTATACTCGCTCTTGGGACTTTGTTATACTCGATCAGGGGACTTTGTTATACTCGATCAGGGGGCTTTCTTATACTCGATCAAGGGACTTTGTTATACTCGATCAGGGGTCTTTGTTATACTCGATCAGTGGACTTTTTTATACTCGATCAGAGGACTTTGGGATACTCGATCAGGGGACTTTATTATACTCGATCAGGGGACTTTGTTATACTCGACCAGGGGCCTTTGTTATACTCGATTCGGGGCCTTTATTATACTCGATCATAGGACTTTGTTATACTCGACCAGGGGACTTTTTCATAGTCGATGAGGGGGCTTTGTTATACATGATGAGGGGGCTTTGTTATACTCAATCAGAGGAATTTGTGATACTCGACCAGGGGACTTTGTTATACGCGACCAGGGGGCTTTTTTATACTCGATGAGGGGGCTTTGTTATACATGATGAGGGGGCTTTGTTATACTCGATCAGAGGAATTTGTTATACTCGATTAGAGGGCTTTGTTATTCTCGATCAGGGGACTTTGTTATACTCGATCAGGGGACTTTGTTATACACGATCAGGGGACTTTGTTATACTCGATCATGTGGCTTTTTTAAACTCGATCAGGGGACTTTGTTATTCTCGATCAGGGGACTTTGTTACAATACTCGATCAAGGGGTCTTTGCTATACTCGATATTGGGACTTTGTTATACTCGATCAGGGGACTTTGCTATACTCGATATTGGACTTTGTTATACTCGATCGAGGACTTTGTTTTACACGATCAGGGGACTTTGTTATACTCGATCATGTGGCTTTTTACTTATACTCGATCAAGGACATTATTCTCGATCAGGCGACTTTGTTATACTTTCGATCAGGGACTTTGTTAGCATACTCGATCAGGGCCGTGTATACTCAATTAAGGGTCTTTGTTATACTCGACCAAGAACTTTGTTGTTCTCGATTAGAGGGCTTTTATTTCGATCAGGGCCATTCTTATGCTCATTAAGGGTCTTTGTTATACTCGATCAGGGGGCTTTTTTATACTCGATGCGGGGACTTTGTTATACTCGATCAGGGGCTTTGTTATACTCGTACAGGGGAATTTGTTACACTCGATGTGGGGACTTTGTTATAGTCGATGAGGGGCCTTTGTTATACTCGATTAGGGCCTTTGTTATACTCGATAACGGGACTTTGTTATACTCGATGAGGGGCCTTTGTATATACTGGATCAGGGATTTTGTTATACTCGATCAGGGGACTTTCTTATATTCGATCAGGGGACTTTGTTATACTCGATCAGGGGACTGTGTTTTACTCGATCTTGGGACTTTGTTATTCTCGATCAGGGGCCATTGTTATGCTCAATTAAGGGTCTTTGTTATACTCGACAAGGGGGCTTTGTTGTGCTCGATTAGAGGACTTTGTTATTTTTGATAAAGGCCATTCTTATAGTCCATTAAGGGTCTTTGTTATACTCGATTAGGAAACTTTCTTATATTCAATCGGGGGACATTGTTATACTCGATCAGGGGACTTTGTTATATACTCGTAGAGGACTTTTATAATAATGGTCGTGGGGGGCTTTGTTGCTCCATGATGGGGGGCTTTGTTATACTCGATCAGAGGTTGTCTCGACAGGGGACTTTGTTATACGACAAAGAGAACTTTTATACTCGATGAGGGGCTTTGTTGTTATACATGATGGGGAAACTGTTGCCTTGATCAGAGGAATTTGTTATACACGATCAGGACTTTGTTATACTCTATCAATGTGGCTTTTATCTCGATCAGGGGACTTTGTTATTCTCGATCAGGGGACTTTGTTACTCTCGATCAGGGGACTTTATTTGTACTCGATCAGTGGACTTTGTTATACTCGATCAAAGGGTCTTTGTTATACTCGATATTGGGACTTTGTTATACTCGATCAGGGGACTTTGTTATACACGATCAGGGGACTTTGTTATACTCGATCATGTGGCTTTTTTATACTCGATCAGGGGACTTTTTTATTCTCGATCAGGGGATTTTGTTATAATCGATCAGGGGACTTTGTTGTACTCGATCAGTGGATTTTGTTATACTCGATCCAGGGGGTGTTTGCTATACTCGATATTGGGAATTTTTTATACTCGATCAGGGGACTTTGTTATACTCGACCAGGGGCCATTGTTATACTCTATCAGGGGACATTGTTATATTTCAATTAGGGGACTTTGTTATACTCGATCAGGGGACTTTGTTATACTCGATCTTGGGACTTTGTTATACTCGATCAGGGGCCATTGTTATACTCCATTAAGGGTCTTTGTTGTACTCGATCAGGGGACTTTCTTATATTCGACCAGGGGACTTTGATATACTCGATCATTGAACTTTGTTATACTCGATCTTGGGACTTTGTTATACTCGATCAGGGGGCTTTGTTATACTCGACCAGGGGACTTTGTTATACTCGATATTGGGACTTTGTTATACTCGATCATGGCACTTTGTTATACTCGACCAGGCGACTTTTTTATACTCGATCAGGGGCTTTTTTATACTCTTCCAGAGACTGTTATAGATCATGGGCCTTTGTTATACTCGATCATGGGACTTTGTTATACTCGACCAGGGAGCTTTGTTGCTCTCGATCTTGGACATTGTTATACTCGATCAAGACGCTGTTATACTCGACGAGGGCGTTTGTTTTACTCGATGGTGGACTTTGTTATACTCGATGGGGAACGTTATCCTCGATCAGCAGGATTGTTTTACTCGATGAGGAACCTTTGTTATACTCGATCAAATTTTACATACTCGATGAGGGGCCTTTGTTATCCTCGATCAGGGGGCTTGTTATACTCGATGAGGGGCCTTTGTTATACTCGATCAGGGGACTTTGTTAGTCTCGATCAGGGCTTTGTTAGTCTCGATCAGGGGACTTTGTTATCCTCGATGAGGGGCCTTTGTTATACTCGATCACGGGGGCTTTGTTATACTCGATCAGGGGACTTTATTATTCTCGATCAGGGGACTTTCTTATAATCGATCAAGGGACTTTGTTTTACTCGATCAGGGGACTTTGTTCTACTTGATCAGTGGACTTTGTTATACTCGATCAGGGGGCTTTGTTATACTCGAAATTGGGACTTTGTTATACTTGATCATGGCAGTTTGTTATACTCGACCAGAGGGCTTTTTTATATTCCATTAGGGGGCTTTGTTATTCTCGATCTTGGGACTTTGTTATACTCGATGAGGGGAATTTGTTATACTCGACGAGGGGACTTTTTTATACTCGATCAGGGGCCTTTTTATACTCTTCCAGGGGACTTTGTTATATTCGATCAAGGGCCTTTGTTATACTCGATCATGGGACTTAGTTATACTCGAGCAGGGAACTTTGTTATACTCGACCAGGGGGCTTTTTTATACTCGATCAGGGGGCTTTGTTATACTCGATCAGGGAGCTTTGTTTTACTCGATCAGGGGACTTTGTTATACTCTATCAGGGGAATTTGTTATGCTTGATGAGGGGACTTTGTTATACTCGATAAGGGGCCTATGTTATACTCGAAAAGGGGCCTTTGTTATACTCGATCATAGGACTTTGTTATACTCGTTGCAGGGACTTTGTTATACTCGATCAGAGGATTTTGTTATAATCGATCAGGGGACTTTTTTTTACTCGATCAATGGACTTTGTTATACTCGACCAGGGGCTTTTTATACTCCATGAGGGGCCTTTGCTATACTCGATCAGGGGCCTTTGTTATACACGATGAGGGGCCTTTGTTATACTCGATTAGGGGACTTTGTTATACTCGATCAGGGGCCTTTTTTATACTCGATCAGGGGGCCTTGTTATACTCGATCAGGGAACTTTGTTATTCTCGATCTTGGGACTTTGTTACACTCGATCAGGGGCCTTTGTTATACTCGATCAGGGGCGTTTGTTATACTCGATGAGGGAACTCTGTTATACTCGATGGGGGGACTTTGTTATACTCGATCAAGGGGCTTTGTTATACTCGAACAGGGGACATTCTTATACTCGATCAGGGGCCTTTGTTATATTCGATCATGGGAGTTTGTTATAATCGACCAGGGGGCTTTTTTATACTCGATGAGGGGTATTGTTATACTCGATGAGAGGGCTTTGTTATACTCGATCAGGGGACTTTTTTATACTCGATCAGAGGGCATTTTTAATCTCGATGAGGGGACTTTGTTATACTCGATCAGGGTCTTTGTTATACTCGATCAGGGGAATTTGTTACACTAGATGTGGGGACTTTGTTACAGTCGATGAGGGGCCTTTGTAATACTCGATTAGGGCCTTCGTTATACTCGATCACGGGACTTTGTTATACTAGATGAGGGGCCTTTGTTATACTCGATTATGGGGCTTTTTTATACTCGATCAAGGTACTTTGTTGTATTCGATCAGGGACCTTTGTTATACTCGATCAGGGGGCTTTGTTATACTTCGATTAGAGCACTTGATTATTTTCGATCAGGGGATTTTGTTATACTCGATCAAGGGACTTTCTTATATTCGATCAGGGGACTTTGTTATACTCGATCAGGGGACTTTGTTATACTCGATTTTGGGACTTTGTTATACTCGATCAGGGGCCATTGTTATACTCCATTAAGGGTCTTTGTTATACTCGATCAGAGGACTTTCTTATATTCGATCAGGGGACTTTGTTATACTCGATCAGGGGACTTTGTTGTATTCGATCAGGGGCCTTTGTTATACTCGATCAGGGGGCTTTGTTATACTCGATCAGAGGACTTTGTTATTTTCGATCAGGGGATTTTGTTGTACTCGATCAGGGGACTTTCTTATGTTCGATCAGGTGACTTTGTTATACTCGATCAGGGGACTTTGTTATACTCGATCTTGGGACTTTGTTTTACTCGATGAGGGGACTTTGTTATACTCGATCAGGGGCTTTCTTATACTCGATTAAGTGACTTTGATAAACTCGATCAGGGGTCTTTGTTATACTCGATCAGGGGACTTTGTTAAATTCGATCAGGGGACTTTGTTATATTCGATCAGAGGACTTTGTTATACTCGATCAGGGGACTTTGTTATACGCGACTAGGGGCATTTGTTATACTCGATCAGGGGCCTTTGTTATACTCGATCATAGGACTTTGTTATACTCGACCAGGGCACTTTGTTATACTCGACCAGGGGCTTTTTTATACTCGATGAGGGGGCTTTGTTATACTTGGTGAAGGGGCTTTGTTATACTCGACCAGGGGAATTTGTTATACTCTATCAGGGAAATTTTTTATATTTCTATCACGGGACTTTGTTTTATTCGATGAGGGGACTTTGTTATACTCGATCAGGGGCTTTCTTATACTCGATTAAGTGACTTTGATATACTCGATCACGGGTCTTTGTTATACTCGATCAGGGGACTTTGTGATACTCGATCAGGGGACTTTTTTATAATCGATCAGGGGACTTTGTTATATTCGATGAGGGGCCTTTGTTATACTCGATCAGGGGCCTTTGTTATACTCGATTTTGGTACTTTGTTATACTCGATGAGGGGATTTTGTTATACTCGATGAAGGGACTTTGTTATACTTGATCAGGGGACTTTGTTGTAATCGATCAGGGGACTTTTTTTTACTCAATCAGGGGACTTTGTTATACTCGATCAGGGGGCCTTTTATACAAGATGAGGGGCCTTTGTTATACTCGATCAGGGGAATTTGTTATACTCGATCAGGGGCTTTGTTATACTCGATCAGGGGAATTTGTTACACTGAGATGAGGGGACTTTGTTATACTCGATGAGGGGCCTTTGGTTATCCTCGATCAGGGGCCTTTGTTATACTTGATCACGGGACTTTGTTATACTCGATGAATGGCCTTTGTTATACTCGATTATGGGGCTTTTTTATACTCGATCAAGGTACTTTGTTACACTCGATCATGGGACTTTTTTATACTCGGTGAGGGTCTTTGTTATACTCGATCAGGGAGCTTTTTTATACTCGATCTTGGGACTTTGTTATATTCGATCAGGGCCTTTGTTATACTCGATGAGGGGCGTTTGTTATACTCGATGAGGGGACTTTTTTATACTCGATCAGGGGCCTTTGTTATACTCGATGAGGGGCCTTTGTTATACTCGATCAGGGGATTTTGTTATACTTGATTAGGGGACTTTGTCGTACACGATGAGTGGACTTTGTTATACTCGATCAGGCGAATTTGTTATACTCGATCAGAGGCCCTTGTTAAAATCGATAAGGGGCTTTTGTTATACTCGATCTGGGGACTTTTCTATACTCGATCAGGGGCCTTTGTTATATTCCATAAGGGGACTTTGTTATACCGATTCAGGGGCCTTTGTTATACTCGATCTGGGGCCTTTGTTATACCCGATCAGGGAACATTGTTATACTCGACTAGGGGACTTTGTTACATTCGATTAGGGGCCTTTGAAATACTCGATCAGGGGCCTTTGTTATACTCGATCAGAGGACTTTGTAAATTTCGATCAGGGGATTTTGTTAAACTCCATCAGGGGACTTTCTTATATTCGATCAGGGGACTTTGTTATACTCGATCATGGGAGTTTGTTATAATCGACCAGGGGACTTTTTTATACTCGATAAGAGGGCTTTGTTATACTCGATGAGAGGGCTTTGTTATACTCGATGAGAGGGTTTTGTTATACTCGATCAGGGGACTTTGTTATACTCGACCAGGGGACTATGTTATACTCGATCAAGGGACTTTGTTATACTCGACCAGGGGACTTTGTTATACTCGATCAGGGGACTTTGTTATACTCGACCATGGGGCTTTTTATACTCGATGAGGGGACTTTGTTATACTCGATCAAGGGGCTTTGTTATACTCGATCACGGGACATTCTTATACTCGATCACGGGCCTTTGTTATCCTCGATAATGGGAGTTTGTTATAATCGACCAGGGGACTTTGTTATACTCGACCAGGGGGCTTTTTTATACTCGATGAGGGGCTTTGTTATACTCGATGAGAGGGCTTTGTCATACTCGATTAGGGACTTTGTTATACTCGACCAGGGACTTTCTAAAACTCGATCAGGGGACTTTGTTATATTCGATCAGGGTACTTTGATATACTCGATCAGGGGGCTTTTTTATACTCGATGAGTGGACTTTGCTATACTCGGTCAGGGGCTTTGTTATACTCGATCAGGGGAATTTGTTACACTCGATGTGGGGACTTTGTTAAAGTCGATGAGGGGCCTTTGTTATACTCGATTAGGGCCTTCGTTATACTCGATCACGGGACTTTGTTATACTCGATGAGGGGACTTTGTTATACTCGATTAGGGCTTTGTTATACTCGATAAGAGGAATTTCTTACACTCGATGTGGGAACTTTGTTACAGTCGATGAGAGGACTTTGTTATCCTCGATCAGGGACTTTGTTATACTCGGTCTTGGGACTTTGTTATACTCGATCAGGGGCCACTGTTATACTCCATTAAGGGTCTTTGTTATACTCGATCTGAGGACTTTGTTGTATTCGATCAGGGGCCTTTGTTATACTCGATCAGGGGGCTTTGTTATACTTCGATCAGAGCACTTTGTTATTTTCGATCAGGGGATTTAGTTATACTCGATCAAGGGACTTTCTTATATTCGATCAGGGGACTTTGTTATACTCGATCAGGGGACTTTGTTCTACTCGGTCTTGGTACTTTGTTATACTCGATCAGTGGCCATTGTTATACTCCATTAAGGGTCTTTGTTATACTCGATCAAAGCACTTTGTTGTATTCGATCAGGGGCCTTTGTTATACTCGATCAGGGGGCTTTGTTATACTCCACCAGAGGACTTTGTTATTTTCGATCAGGGGATTTTGTTGTACTCGATCAGGGACTTTCTTATATTCGATCAGGGGACTTTGTGATACTCGATCAGGGGACTTTGTTATACTCGATCTTGGGACTTTGTTTTACTCGATGAGGGGACTTTGTTATACCCGATCAGGGGCTTTCTTATATTCGATCAAGTGACTTTGTTATACTCGATCAGGTGTCGTTGTTATACTCGAGCATGGGACTTTGTTATATGCGATCACGGGAGTTTGTTATACTCGATCAGGGGACTTTGTTATACTCGATCAGGGGACTTTGTTATACTCGATCAAGGGACTTTGTTATACGCGACAAGGGGCCTTTGTTATACTCGATCAGGGGCCTTTGTTATACTCGATCATAGGACTTTGTTATACTCGACCAGGGCACTTTGTTATACTCGACCAGGGGCTTTTTTATACTTGATGAGGGGGCTTTGTTATACTTGGTGAAGGGGCTTTGTTATACTCGATTAGGGGACTTTGTTATACTCTATCAGGGGACTTTGTTATACTCTATCAGGGGACTTTGTTATACTCTATCAGGGGACTTTGTTATATTTCTATCAGGGGACTTTGTTATACTCGATCAGGTGGCTTTTTTATACTCGATCAGGGGACTTTGTTATACTCGAAGAGGGGCCTTTGTTATACTCGATTAGGGGCCTTTGTTATACTCGATTTTGGGACTTTGTTATACACGATGAGGGGATTTTGTTATACTCGATGAAGGGACTTTGTTATACTCGATCAGGGGAATTTGTTATAATCGATCAGGGGATTTTTTTTACTCAATTAGGGGACATTGTTATACTCGATCAGGGGGCCTTTTATACTCGATGAGGGGCCTTTTTTATACTCGATCAGGGGAATTTGTTATACTCGATCAGGGGCCTTTGTTATACTCGATCAGGGGCCTTTGTTATACTCCATCAGGGGATTTTGTTATACTCGATTAGGGGACTTTGTCATACTCCATGAGTGGACTTTGTTATACTCGATCAAGGCACTTTGTGTTACTCGATCAGGGTGCTTTGTTATACTCAATCAGGCGAATTTGTTATACTCGATCAGGGGCCTTTGTTATAATCGAAAAGGGGCCTTTGTTATACTCGATCAGGGGACTTTTCCATACTCCATCAGGGGACTTTGTTATACCGATTCAGGGGCCTTTGTTATACTCGATCTGGGGCCTTTGTTATACCCGATCAGGGGACATTGTTATACTCGACTAGGGGACTTTCTTATATTCGATTAGGGGCCTTTGTTATACTCGATCAGAGGACTTTGTTATTTTCGATCAGGGGATTTTGTTATACTCGATCAGGGGACTTTCTTATATTCGATCAGGGGACTTTCTTATACTCGATCATGGGAGTTTGTTATAATAGACCAGGGGACTTTTTTATACTCGATGAGGGGGCTTTGTTGTACTCGATGAGAGGGCTTTGTTATACTCGATCAGGGAACTTTGTTCTTCTCGATCTTGGGACTTTGTTACACTCGATCAGGGGCCTTTGTTATACTCGATCAGGGGCGTTTGTTATACTCGATGAGGGAACTCTATTATACTTGATGAGGGGACTTTGTTATACTCGATCAAGGGGCTTTGTTATACTCGATCAAGGGACATTCTTATACTCGATGAGGGGCCTTTGTTATATTCGATCATGGGAGTTTGTTATAATCGACCAGGGGGCTTTTTTATACTAGAAGAGGGGCTTTGTTATACTCGTTGCGAGGGCTTTGTTATACTCGATCAGGGGACTTTGTTATACTCGACAAGGGGACTTTGTTATATTCGATCCGGGGACTTTGTTATATTCGATCAGTGTACTTTGTTATACTCGATCAGGGGGCTTTTTTATACTCGATGAGGGGACTTTGTTATACTCGATCAGGGGAATTTGTTACACTCGATGTGGGGACTTTGTTACAGTCGATGAGGGGCCTTTGTTATACTCGATTAGGGCCTTCGTTATACTCGATCACGGGACTTTGTTATACTCGATGAGGGGCCTTTGTTATACTCGATCAGGGGCCTTTGTTATACTCGATTTTGGGACTTTTTTAAACTCGATGAGGGGATTTTGTTACACTTGATGAAGGGACTTTGTTATTCTCGATCAGGGGACTTTGTTGTTAGCGATCAGGGGACTTTTATTTACTCAATCAGGGGACTTTATTATACTCGGTCAGGGGACTTTGTTATACTCGATCAGGGGAGTTTGTTATACTCGATCAGGGGCTTTGTTATTCTCGATGAGGTGTCTTTGCTATACTCGATCAGGGGACTTTGTTAAATTCGATCAGGGGACTTTGTTATACTCGATCAGGGGACTTTGTTATACTCGATCAGGGGACTTTATTATACTCGATCAGGGGAGTTTGTTATACGCGACTAGGGGCCTTTGTTATACTCGATCAGGGGCCTTTGTTATACTCGATCATAGGACTTTGTTATACTCGACCAGGGCACTTTGTTATAATCGACCTGGGGACTTTGTTGTAATCGATCAGGGGACTTTTTTTTACTCAATCAGGGGACTTTATTATACTCGATCAGGGGGCCTTTTATACTAGATGAGGGGCCTTTGTTATACTCGAACAGGGGAATTTGTTATACTCGATCAGGGGCTTTGTTATACTCGATCAGAGGAATTTGTTATACTCGACCAGGGCACTTTGTTATACTCGACCAGGGGACTTTTTTATACTCGATGAGGGGGCTTTGTTATACGCGATCAGGGGACTTTGTTTTACTCGATCAGGGGACTTTGTTATACTCGATTTTGGGACTTTGTTATACTCGACGAGGGGATTTTGTTATACTCGATGAAGGGACTTTGTTATACTCGATCAGGGGACTTTGTTGTAATCGATCAGGGGACTTTTTTTTACTCAATCAGGGGACTTTATTATACTCGATCAGGGTGCCTTTTATACTAGATGAGGGGCCTTTGTTATACTCGATCAGGGGAATTTGTTGTACTCGATCAGGGGCTTTGTTATGCTCGATCAGGGGAATTTGTTACACTGAGATGAGGGGACTTTGTTATACTCGATGAGGGGCCTTTTGTTATCCTCGATCAGGGGCCTATGTTATAATTGATCACGGGACTTTGTTATACTCGATGAATGGCCTTTGTTATACTTGATTAGGGGGCTTTTTTATATTCGATCAAGGGACTTTGTTACACTCAATCATGGGACTTTTTTATACTCGATGAGGGTCTTTGTTATACTCGATCAGGGAGCTTTTTTATACTCAATCTTGGGACTTTGTTATATTCGATCAGGGCCTTTGTTATACTCGATGAGGGGCGTTTGTTATACTCGATGAGGGGACTTTGTTATACTCGATCAGGGGCCTTTGTTATACTCGATCAGGGGCCTTTGTTATACTCGATCAGGGGATTTTGTTATACTCGATTAGGGGACTTTGTCATACTGGATGAGTGGACTTTGTTATACTCGAACAGGGGACTTTGTGTTACTCGATCAAGCGAATTTGTTATACTCGATCAGGGGCCTTTGTTAAAATCGATAAGGGGACTTTGTTATACTCGATCAGGGGACTTTTCTACACTCGATCAGGGGCCTTTGTTATATTCCATCAGGGGACTTTGTTATACCGATTCAGGGGCCTTTGTTATACTCGATCTGGGGCCTTTGTTATACCCGATCAGACGACTTTGTTATTTTCGAACAAGGGATTTTGTTATACTCGATCAGGGGACTTTCTTATATTCGATCAGGGGACTTTGTTATACTCGATCATGGGAGTTTGTTATAATCGACCAGGGGACTTTTTTATACTCGATGAGAGGGCTTTGTTATACTCGATGAGAGGGCTTTGTTATACTCGATGAGAGGGAATTGTTATACTCGATCAGGGGACTTTGTTATACTCGACCAGGGGACTTTGTTATACTCAATCAGGGGACTTTGTTATACTCGACCAGGGGGCTTTTTGTACTCGATGAGGGGACTTTGTTATACTCGATCAAGGGGCTTTGTTATACTCGATCACGGGACATTCTTATGCTCGATCACGGGCCTTTGTTATCCTCGATCATGGGAGTTTGTTATAATCGACGAGGGGACTTTGTTATACTCGACCAGGGGGCTTTTTTATACTCGATGAGGGGCTTTGTTATACTCGATGAGAGGGCTTTGTTATACTCGATCAGGGAATTTGTTATACTCGACCAGGGGATCTTGTTATACTCGATCAGGGGACTTTGTTATATTCGATCAGGGTACTTTGTTATACTCGATCAGGGGGCTTTTTTATACTCGATGAGGGGACTTTGTTATACTCGGTCAGGAGCTTTGTTATACTTGATCAGGGGAATTTGTTACACTCGATGTGGGGACTTTGTTACAGTCGATGAGGGGACTTTGTTATACTCTATCAGGGACTTTTTTATACTCGATCTTGGGACTTTGTTATACTCGATCAGGGGCCATTGTTATACTCCATTAAGGGTCTTTGTTATACTCGATCAGAGGACTTTGTTGTATTCGATCAGGGGCCTTTGTTATACTCGATCAGGGGGCTTTGTTATACTCCATCAGAGGACTTTGATATTTTCGATCAGGGGATTTTGTTGTGATCGATCAGGGACTTTCTTATATTCGATCAGGGACTTTCTTATATTCGATCAGGGGACTTTGTTATACTCGATTAGGGGACTTTGTTATACTCGATCTTGGGACTTTGTTTTACTCGATGAGGGGACTATGTTGTACTCGATCAGGGGCTTTCTTATATTCGATCAAGTGACTTTGTTATACTCGAACAGGTATCTTTGTTATACTCGAGCAGGGGAATTTGTTATATTCGATCAGGGGAGTTTGTTATACTCGATCAGGGGACTTTGTTATACTCGATCAGGGGACTTTGTTATACTCGATCAGGGGACTTTGTTATACGCGACTAGGGGCCTTTGTTATACTCGATCAGGGGCCTTTGTTATACTCGATCATAGGACTTTGTTATACTCGACCAGGGCACTTTGTTATACTCGACCAGGGGCTTTTTTATACTCGATGAGGGGGCTTTGTTATACTTGGTGAAGGGGCTTTGTTATACTCGATCAGGGGAATTTGTTATACTCGATCAGGGGCCTTTGTTATACTCCATCAGGGGACTTTGTTATACTGATTCAGGGGACATTGTTATACTCGAATAGGGGACTTTGTTATATTCGATTAGGGGCCTTTGTTATACTCGATCAGAGGACTTTGTTATTTTCGATCAGGGGATTTTGTTATACTCGATCAGGGGACTTTCTTATATTCGATCAGGGGACTTTGTTATACTCGATCATGGGAGTTTGTTATAATCGACAAGGGGGCTTTCTTATACTCGATGAGGGGGCTTTGTTATACTCAATGAGAGGGCTTTGTTATACTCGATCAGGGGACTTTGTTATATTCGATCAGGGGACTTTGTTATACTCGATCAGGGGCTTTGTTATACTCCTTCAGGGGAATTTGTTACACTCGATGTGGGGACTTTGTTACAGTCGATGAGGGGCCTTTGTTTTACTCGATTAGGGCCTTCGTTATACTCGATCACGGGACTTTCTTATACTCGATGAGGGGCCTTTGTTATACTCGATCAGGGGATTTTGTTATACTCGATCAGGGGACTTTCTTATATTCGATCAGAGGACTTTCTTATACTTGACTAGGGGACTTTGTTTTACTCGATCAGGGGCCATTGTTATACTCCATTAAGGGTCTTTGTTATACTCGATCAGGGGGCTTTGTTATACTTCGATCAGAGCTCTTTGTTATTTTCGATTAGGGGATTTTGTTATACTCGATCAGGGGACTTTCTTATATTCGATCAGGGGACTTTGTTATACTCGACCAGGGGACTTTGTTATACTCGATCAGGGACTTTGTTATACTCGATCAAGGGCTTTGTTATACTCGATCACGGGACATTCTTATACTCGATCACGGGCCTTTGTTATCCTCGATCATGGGAGTTTGTTATAATCGACCAGGGGACTTTGTTATACTCGACCAGGGGGCTTTTTTATACTCGATGAGGGGCTTTGTTATACTCGATGAGAGGGCTTTGTTATACTCGATCAGGGACTTTGTTATACTCGACCAGGGGACTTTGATATACTCGATCAGGGGACTTTGTTATATTCGATCAGGGTACTTTGTTATACTCGATCAGGGGGCTTTTTTTACTCGATGAGGGGACTTTGCTATACTCGGTCAGGGGCTTTGTTATACTCGATCAGGGGAATTTGTTACACTCGATGTGGGGACTTTGTTACAGTCGATGAGGGGCCTTTTTTATACTCGATTAGGGCCTTCGTTATACTCGATCACGGGACTTTGTTATACTCGATGAGGAGACTTTGTTATACTCGATCAGGGGCTTTGTTATACTCGATAAGAGGAATTTGTTACACTCGATGTGGGAACTTTGTTACAGACGATGAGGGGACTTTGTTATACTCGATCAGGGACTTTGTTATACTCGGTCTTGGGACTTTGTTATACTCGATCTGGGGCCACTGTTATACTCCATTAAGGGTCATTGTTATACTCGATCAGAGGACTTTGTTATTTTCGATCAGGGGATTTTGTTGTACTCGATCAGGGGACTTTCTTATTTTCGATCAGGTGACTTTTTTATACTCGATCAGGGGACTTTGTTATACTCGATCTTGGGACTTTGTTTTATTCGATGAGGGGACTTTGTTATACTCGATCAGGGGCTTTCTTATACTCGATGAGGGGCCTTTGTTATACTCGATCAGGGGGCTTTTTTATACTCGATCAAGGGCTTTGTTTGTCTCGATCAGGGGAATTTGTTACACTCGATGAGGGGCGTTTGTTATACTCGATGAGGGGACTTTTTTATACTCGATCAGGGGCCTTTGTTATACTCGATGAGGGGCCTTTGTTATACTCGATCAGGGGATTTGTTATCCTCGATGAGGGGCCTTTGTTATACTCGATCACGGGGGCTTTGTTATACTCGATCAGTGGACTTTATTATTCGCGATCAGGGGACTTTCTTATAATCGATCAAGGGACTTTGTTATACTCGATCAGGGGACTTTGTTCTACTTGATCAGTGGACTTTGTTATACTCGAAATTGGGACTTTGTTATACTTGATCATGGCAGTTTGTTATACTCGACCAGGGGGCTTTTTTATATTCCATTAGGGGGCTTCGTTATTCTCGATCTTGGGACTTTGTTATACTCGATGAGGAGAATTTGTTATACTCGACGAGGGGACTTTTTTATACTCGATCAGGGGCCTTTTTAAACTCTTCCAGGGGACTTTGTTATATTCGATCAAGGGCCTTTGTTATACTCGATCATGGGATTTAGTTATACTCGAGCAGGGAACTTTGTTATACTCGACCAGGGGGCTTTTTTATACTCGATCAGGGGGCTTTGTTATACTCGATCAGGGAGCTTTGTTTTACTCGATCAGGGGACTTTGTTATACTCTATCAGGGGAATTTGTTATGCTTGATGAGGGGACTTTGTTATACTCGATAAGGGGCCTATGTTATACTCGATAAGGGGCCTTTGTTATACTCGATCTTAGGACTTTGTTATACTCGATGAGGGGACTTTGTAATACTCGTTGAAGGGACTTTGTTATACTCGATCAGAGGATTCTGTTATAATCGATCAGGGGACTTTTTTTACTCGATCAATGGACTTTGTTTTACTCGACCAGGGGGCTTTTTATACTCCATGAGGGGCCTTTCTTATAGTCGATGAGGGGCCTTTGTTATACTCGATGAGGGGCCTTTGTTATACTCGATTACGGGACTTTGTTATACTCGATCAGGGGCCTTTTTTATACTCGATCAGGGGGCCTTGTTATACTCGATCATTTGATTTTGTTATACTCGATCAGGGAACTTTGTTATTCTCGATCTTGGGACTTTGTTACACTCGATCAGGGGCCTTTGTTATACTCGATCAGGGGCGTTTGTTATACTCGATGAGGGAACTCTGTTATACTCGATGAGGGGACTTTGTTATACTCGATCAAGGGGCTTTGTTATACTCGATCAGGGGACATTCTAATACTCGATCAGGGGCCTTTATTATATTCGATCATGGGAGTTTGTTATAATCGACCAGGAGGCTTTTTTATACTCGATGAGGGGTATTGTTATACTCGATGAGAGGGCTTTGTTATACTCGATCAGGGGACTTTTTTATACTCGATCAGAGGGCATTTTTAATCTCGATGAGGGGACTTTGTTATACTCGATCAGGGTCTTTGCTATACTCGATCAGGGGAATTTGTTACACTCGATGTGGGGACTTTGTTACAGTCGATGAGGGGGCCTTTGTTATACTCGATTAGGGCCTTCGTTATACTCGATCACGGGACTTTGTTATACTCGATGAGGGGCCTTTGTTATACTCGATCAGGGGATTTTGACATATACTCGATCAGGGGACTTTTTTATATTTCATCAGGGGACTTTGTTATACTCCATTTAAGGTCTTTGTTATACTCGATCAGAGGACTTTGTTGTATTCGATCAGGGGCCTTTGTTATACTCGATCAGGGGGCTTTGTTATACTTCGATTAGAGCACTTGGTTATTTTCGATCAGGGGATTTTGTTATACTCGATCAAGGGACTTTCTTATATTCGATCAGGGGACTTTGTTATACTCGATCAGGGGACTTTGTTCTACTCGATCTTGGGACTTTGTTATACTCGATCAGGGGCCATTGTTATACTCCATTAAGGGTCTTTGTTATACCCGATCAGGGGACTTTGTTGTATTCGATCAGGGGCCTTTGTTATACTCGATCAAGGGGCTTTGTTATACTCGATCAGAGGACTTTGTTATTTTCGATCAGGGGATTTTGTTGTACTCGATCAGGGGACTTTCTTATGTTCGATCGGGTGACTTTGTTATACTCGATCAGGGGACTTTGTTATACTCGATCTTGGGACTTTGTTTTATTCGATGAGGGGACTTTGTTAAACTCGATCAGGGGCTTTCTTATACTCGATTAAGTGACTTTGATATACTCGATCACGGGTCTTTGTTATACTCGATCAGGGGACTTTGTTAAATTCGATCAGGGGACTTTGTTATACTCGATCAGGGGACTTTGTTATATTCGATCAGGGGACTTTGTTATACTCGATCAGGGGACTTTGTTATACGCGACTAGGGGCCTTTGTTATACTCGATCAGGGGCCTTTGTTATACTCGATCATAGGACTTTGTTATACTCGACCAGGGCACTTTGTTATACTCGACCAGGGGCTTTTTTATACTCGATGAGGGGGCTTTGTTATACTTGGTGAAGGGGCTTTGTTATACTCGACCAGGGGAATTTGTTATACTCTATCAGGGAAATTTTTTATATTTCTATCACGGGACTTTGTTTTATTCGATGAGGGGACTTTGTTATACTCGATCAGGGGCTTTCTTATACTCGATTAAGTGACTTTGATATACTCGATCACGGGTCTTTGTTATACTCGATCAGGGGACTTTGTGATACTCGATCAGGGGACTTTTTTATAATCGATCAGGGGACTTTGTTATATTCGATGAGGGGCCTTTGTTATACTCGATCAGGGGCCTTTGTTATACTCGATTTTGGTACTTTGTTATACTCGATGAGGGGATTTTGTTATACTCGATGAAGGGACTTTGTTATACTTGATCAGGGGACTTTGTTGTAATCGATCAGGGGACTTTTTTTTACTCAATCAGGGGACTTTGTTATACTCGATCAGGGGGCCTTTTATACAAGATGAGGGGCCTTTGTTATACTCGATCAGGGGAATTTGTTATACTCGATCAGGGGCTTTGTTATACTCGATCAGGGGAATTTGTTACACTGAGATGAGGGGACTTTGTTATACTCGATGAGGGGCCTTTGGTTATCCTCGATCAGGGGCCTTTGTTATACTTGATCACGGGACTTTGTTATACTCGATGAATGGCCTTTGTTATACTCGATTATGGGGCTTTTTTATACTCGATCAAGGTACTTTGTTACACTCGATCATGGGACTTTTTTATACTCGGTGAGGGTCTTTGTTATACTCGATCAGGGAGCTTTTTTATACTCGATCTTGGGACTTTGTTATATTCGATCAGGGCCTTTGTTATACTCGATGAGGGGCGTTTGTTATACTCGATGAGGGGACTTTTTTATACTCGATCAGGGGCCTTTGTTATACTCGATGAGGGGCCTTTGTTATACTCGATCAGGGGATTTTGTTATACTTGATTAGGGGACTTTGTCGTACACGATGAGTGGACTTTGTTATACTCGATCAGGCGAATTTGTTATACTCGATCAGAGGCCCTTGTTAAAATCGATAAGGGGCTTTTGTTATACTCGATCTGGGGACTTTTCTATACTCGATCAGGGGCCTTTGTTATATTCCATAAGGGGACTTTGTTATACCGATTCAGGGGCCTTTGTTATACTCGATCTGGGGCCTTTGTTATACCCGATCAGGGAACATTGTTATACTCGACTAGGGGACTTTGTTACATTCGATTAGGGGCCTTTGAAATACTCGATCAGGGGCCTTTGTTATACTCGATCAGAGGACTTTGTAAATTTCGATCAGGGGATTTTGTTATACTCCATCAGGGGACTTTCTTATATTCGATCAGGGGACTTTGTTATACTCGATCATGGGAGTTTGTTATAATCGACCAGGGGACTTTTTTATACTCGATAAGAGGGCTTTGTTATACTCGATGAGAGGGCTTTGTTATACTCGATGAGAGGGTTTTGTTATACTCGATCAGGGGACTTTGTTATACTCGACCAGGGGACTATGTTATACTCGATCAAGGGACTTTGTTATACTCGACCAGGGGACTTTGTTATACTCGATCAGGGGACTTTGTTATACTCGACCATGGGGCTTTTTATACTCGATGAGGGGACTTTGTTATACTCGATCAAGGGGCTTTGTTATACTCGATCACGGGACATTCTTATACTCGATCACGGGCCTTTGTTATCCTCGATAATGGGAGTTTGTTATAATCGACCAGGGGACTTTGTTATACTCGACCAGGGGGCTTTTTTATACTCGATGAGGGGCTTTGTTATACTCGATGAGAGGGCTTTGTCATACTCGATTAGGGACTTTGTTATACTCGACCAGGGACTTTCTAAAACTCGATCAGGGGACTTTGTTATATTCGATCAGGGTACTTTGATATACTCGATCAGGGGGCTTTTTTATACTCGATGAGTGGACTTTGCTATACTCGGTCAGGGGCTTTGTTATACTCGATCAGGGGAATTTGTTACACTCGATGTGGGGACTTTGTTAAAGTCGATGAGGGGCCTTTGTTATACTCGATTAGGGCCTTCGTTATACTCGATCACGGGACTTTGTTATACTCGATGAGGGGACTTTGTTATACTCGATTAGGGCTTTGTTATACTCGATAAGAGGAATTTCTTACACTCGATGTGGGAACTTTGTTACAGTCGATGAGAGGACTTTGTTATCCTCGATCAGGGACTTTGTTATACTCGGTCTTGGGACTTTGTTATACTCGATCAGGGGCCACTGTTATACTCCATTAAGGGTCTTTGTTATACTCGATCTGAGGACTTTGTTGTATTCGATCAGGGGCCTTTGTTATACTCGATCAGGGGGCTTTGTTATACTTCGATCAGAGCACTTTGTTATTTTCGATCAGGGGATTTAGTTATACTCGATCAAGGGACTTTCTTATATTCGATCAGGGGACTTTGTTATACTCGATCAGGGGACTTTGTTCTACTCGGTCTTGGTACTTTGTTATACTCGATCAGTGGCCATTGTTATACTCCATTAAGGGTCTTTGTTATACTCGATCAAAGCACTTTGTTGTATTCGATCAGGGGCCTTTGTTATACTCGATCAGGGGGCTTTGTTATACTCCACCAGAGGACTTTGTTATTTTCGATCAGGGGATTTTGTTGTACTCGATCAGGGACTTTCTTATATTCGATCAGGGGACTTTGTGATACTCGATCAGGGGACTTTGTTATACTCGATCTTGGGACTTTGTTTTACTCGATGAGGGGACTTTGTTATACCCGATCAGGGGCTTTCTTATATTCGATCAAGTGACTTTGTTATACTCGATCAGGTGTCGTTGTTATACTCGAGCATGGGACTTTGTTATATGCGATCACGGGAGTTTGTTATACTCGATCAGGGGACTTTGTTATACTCGATCAGGGGACTTTGTTATACTCGATCAAGGGACTTTGTTATACGCGACAAGGGGCCTTTGTTATACTCGATCAGGGGCCTTTGTTATACTCGATCATAGGACTTTGTTATACTCGACCAGGGCACTTTGTTATACTCGACCAGGGGCTTTTTTATACTTGATGAGGGGGCTTTGTTATACTTGGTGAAGGGGCTTTGTTATACTCGATTAGGGGACTTTGTTATACTCTATCAGGGGACTTTGTTATACTCTATCAGGGGACTTTGTTATACTCTATCAGGGGACTTTGTTATATTTCTATCAGGGGACTTTGTTATACTCGATCAGGTGGCTTTTTTATACTCGATCAGGGGACTTTGTTATACTCGAAGAGGGGCCTTTGTTATACTCGATTAGGGGCCTTTGTTATACTCGATTTTGGGACTTTGTTATACACGATGAGGGGATTTTGTTATACTCGATGAAGGGACTTTGTTATACTCGATCAGGGGAATTTGTTATAATCGATCAGGGGATTTTTTTTACTCAATTAGGGGACATTGTTATACTCGATCAGGGGGCCTTTTATACTCGATGAGGGGCCTTTTTTATACTCGATCAGGGGAATTTGTTATACTCGATCAGGGGCCTTTGTTATACTCGATCAGGGGCCTTTGTTATACTCCATCAGGGGATTTTGTTATACTCGATTAGGGGACTTTGTCATACTCCATGAGTGGACTTTGTTATACTCGATCAAGGCACTTTGTGTTACTCGATCAGGGTGCTTTGTTATACTCAATCAGGCGAATTTGTTATACTCGATCAGGGGCCTTTGTTATAATCGAAAAGGGGCCTTTGTTATACTCGATCAGGGGACTTTTCCATACTCCATCAGGGGACTTTGTTATACCGATTCAGGGGCCTTTGTTATACTCGATCTGGGGCCTTTGTTATACCCGATCAGGGGACATTGTTATACTCGACTAGGGGACTTTCTTATATTCGATTAGGGGCCTTTGTTATACTCGATCAGAGGACTTTGTTATTTTCGATCAGGGGATTTTGTTATACTCGATCAGGGGACTTTCTTATATTCGATCAGGGGACTTTCTTATACTCGATCATGGGAGTTTGTTATAATAGACCAGGGGACTTTTTTATACTCGATGAGGGGGCTTTGTTGTACTCGATGAGAGGGCTTTGTTATACTCGATCAGGGAACTTTGTTCTTCTCGATCTTGGGACTTTGTTACACTCGATCAGGGGCCTTTGTTATACTCGATCAGGGGCGTTTGTTATACTCGATGAGGGAACTCTATTATACTTGATGAGGGGACTTTGTTATACTCGATCAAGGGGCTTTGTTATACTCGATCAAGGGACATTCTTATACTCGATGAGGGGCCTTTGTTATATTCGATCATGGGAGTTTGTTATAATCGACCAGGGGGCTTTTTTATACTAGAAGAGGGGCTTTGTTATACTCGTTGCGAGGGCTTTGTTATACTCGATCAGGGGACTTTGTTATACTCGACAAGGGGACTTTGTTATATTCGATCCGGGGACTTTGTTATATTCGATCAGTGTACTTTGTTATACTCGATCAGGGGGCTTTTTTATACTCGATGAGGGGACTTTGTTATACTCGATCAGGGGAATTTGTTACACTCGATGTGGGGACTTTGTTACAGTCGATGAGGGGCCTTTGTTATACTCGATTAGGGCCTTCGTTATACTCGATCACGGGACTTTGTTATACTCGATGAGGGGCCTTTGTTATACTCGATCAGGGGCCTTTGTTATACTCGATTTTGGGACTTTTTTAAACTCGATGAGGGGATTTTGTTACACTTGATGAAGGGACTTTGTTATTCTCGATCAGGGGACTTTGTTGTTAGCGATCAGGGGACTTTTATTTACTCAATCAGGGGACTTTATTATACTCGGTCAGGGGACTTTGTTATACTCGATCAGGGGAGTTTGTTATACTCGATCAGGGGCTTTGTTATTCTCGATGAGGTGTCTTTGCTATACTCGATCAGGGGACTTTGTTAAATTCGATCAGGGGACTTTGTTATACTCGATCAGGGGACTTTGTTATACTCGATCAGGGGACTTTATTATACTCGATCAGGGGAGTTTGTTATACGCGACTAGGGGCCTTTGTTATACTCGATCAGGGGCCTTTGTTATACTCGATCATAGGACTTTGTTATACTCGACCAGGGCACTTTGTTATAATCGACCTGGGGACTTTGTTGTAATCGATCAGGGGACTTTTTTTTACTCAATCAGGGGACTTTATTATACTCGATCAGGGGGCCTTTTATACTAGATGAGGGGCCTTTGTTATACTCGAACAGGGGAATTTGTTATACTCGATCAGGGGCTTTGTTATACTCGATCAGAGGAATTTGTTATACTCGACCAGGGCACTTTGTTATACTCGACCAGGGGACTTTTTTATACTCGATGAGGGGGCTTTGTTATACGCGATCAGGGGACTTTGTTTTACTCGATCAGGGGACTTTGTTATACTCGATTTTGGGACTTTGTTATACTCGACGAGGGGATTTTGTTATACTCGATGAAGGGACTTTGTTATACTCGATCAGGGGACTTTGTTGTAATCGATCAGGGGACTTTTTTTTACTCAATCAGGGGACTTTATTATACTCGATCAGGGTGCCTTTTATACTAGATGAGGGGCCTTTGTTATACTCGATCAGGGGAATTTGTTGTACTCGATCAGGGGCTTTGTTATGCTCGATCAGGGGAATTTGTTACACTGAGATGAGGGGACTTTGTTATACTCGATGAGGGGCCTTTTGTTATCCTCGATCAGGGGCCTATGTTATAATTGATCACGGGACTTTGTTATACTCGATGAATGGCCTTTGTTATACTTGATTAGGGGGCTTTTTTATATTCGATCAAGGGACTTTGTTACACTCAATCATGGGACTTTTTTATACTCGATGAGGGTCTTTGTTATACTCGATCAGGGAGCTTTTTTATACTCAATCTTGGGACTTTGTTATATTCGATCAGGGCCTTTGTTATACTCGATGAGGGGCGTTTGTTATACTCGATGAGGGGACTTTGTTATACTCGATCAGGGGCCTTTGTTATACTCGATCAGGGGCCTTTGTTATACTCGATCAGGGGATTTTGTTATACTCGATTAGGGGACTTTGTCATACTGGATGAGTGGACTTTGTTATACTCGAACAGGGGACTTTGTGTTACTCGATCAAGCGAATTTGTTATACTCGATCAGGGGCCTTTGTTAAAATCGATAAGGGGACTTTGTTATACTCGATCAGGGGACTTTTCTACACTCGATCAGGGGCCTTTGTTATATTCCATCAGGGGACTTTGTTATACCGATTCAGGGGCCTTTGTTATACTCGATCTGGGGCCTTTGTTATACCCGATCAGACGACTTTGTTATTTTCGAACAAGGGATTTTGTTATACTCGATCAGGGGACTTTCTTATATTCGATCAGGGGACTTTGTTATACTCGATCATGGGAGTTTGTTATAATCGACCAGGGGACTTTTTTATACTCGATGAGAGGGCTTTGTTATACTCGATGAGAGGGCTTTGTTATACTCGATGAGAGGGTTTTGTTATACTCGATCAGGGGACTTTGTTATACTCGACCAGGGGACTTTGTTATACTCGATCAAAGGACTTTGTTATACTCGACCAGGGGGCTTTTTGTACTCGATGAGGGGACTTTGTTATACTCGATCAAGGGGCTTTGTTATACTCGATCACGGGACATTCTTATACTCGATCACGGGCCTTTGTTATCCTCGATCATGGGAGTTTGTTATAATCGACCAGGGGACTTTGTTATACTCGACCAGGGGGCTTTTTTATACTCGATGAGGGGCTTTGTTATACTCGATGAGAGGGCTTTGTTATACTCGATCAGGGACTTTGTTATATTCGATCAGGGACTTTGTAAAACTCGATCAGGGGACTTTGTTATATTCGATCAGGGTACTTTGTTATACTCGATCAGGGGGCTTTTTTATACTCGATGAGGGACTTTGCTATACTCGGTCAGGGGCTTTGTTATACTCGATCAGGGGAATTTGTTACACTCGATGTGGGGACTTTGTTAAAGTCGATGAGGGGCCTTTGTTATATTCGATTAGGGCCTTCGTTATACTCGATCACGGGACTTTGTTATACTCGATGAGGGGACTTTGTTTTACTCGATCAGGGGCTTTGCTACACTCGATGTGGGGACTTTGTTACAGTCGATGAGGGGACTTTGTTATACTCGATCAGGGACTTTGTTATACTCGATCTTGGGACTTTGTTATACTCGATCAGGGGCTATTGTTATACTCCATTAAGGGTCTTTGTTATACTCGATCAGAGGACTTTGTTGTATTCGATCAGGGGCCTTTGTTATACTCGATCATGGGGCTTTTTTATACTTCGATCAGAGCACTTTGTTATTTTCGATCAGGGGATTTAGTTATACTCGATCAAGGGACATTCTTATATTCGATCAGGGGACTTTGTTATACTCGATCAGGGGACTTTGTTGTACTCGGTCTTGGGACTTTGTTATACTCGGTCTTGAGACTTTGTTATACTCGATCAGGGGCCATTGTTATACTCCATTAAGGGTCTTTGTTATACTCGATCAGGGGACTTTGTTGTATTCGATCAGGGGCCTTTGTTATACTCGATCAGGGGGCTTTGTTATACTCCATCAGAGGACTTTGTTATTTTCGATCAGGGGATTTTGTTGTACTCGATCAGGGACTTTCTTATATCCGATCAGGGGACTTTGTTATACTCGATCAGGGGACTTTGTTATACTCGATCTTGGGACTTTGTTTTACTCGATGAGGGGACTTTGTTATACTCGATCAGGGGCTTTCTTATATTCGATCAAGTGACTTTGTTATACTCGATCAGGTGTCTTTGTTATACTCGAGCAGGGGACTTTGTTATATTCGATAAGGGGAGTTTGTTTTAATCGATTAGGGGACTTTTTTTTACTCAATCAGGGGACATTGTTATACTCGATCAGGGGACCTTATACTCGATGAGGGGCCTTTTTTATACTCGATCAGGGGAATTTGTTATACTCGATCAGGGGCCTTTGTTTTACTCGATCAGGGGCCTTTGTTATACTCGATCAGGGGATTTTGTTATACTCGATTAGGGGACTTTGTCATACTCGATGAGTGGACTTTGTTATACTCGATCAGGGGACTTTGTTTGTTACTCGATTGGACTTTGTTATACTCGATCAGGGCTTTGTTATACTCGATCTGGCGAATTTGTTATACTCGATCAGGGGCCTTTGTTATAATCGATAAGGGGCCTTTGTTATACTCGATCAGGGGACTTTGTTATACCGATTCAGGGGGCTTTGTTATACTCCATAAGAGGACTTTGTTATTTTCGATCAGGGGATTTTGTTGTACTCGATCAGGGACTTTCTTATATTCGATCAGGGGACTTTCTTATACTCGATCAGGGGCTTTCTTATAATCGATCAAGTAACTTTGTTATACTCGATCAGGTGTCTTTGTTATACTCGAGCAGGGGACTTTGTTATATTCGATCAGGGGAGTTTGTTATACTCGATCAGAGAACTTTGTTATACTCGATCAGGGGACTTTGTTATACTCGATCAGGGGACTTTGTTATACGCGACTAGGGGCCTTTGTTATACTCGATCAGGGGCCTTTGTTATACTCGATCATAGGACTTTGTTATACTCGACCAGGGCACTTTGTTATACTCGACCAGGGGCTTTTTTATACTCGATGAGGTGGCTTTGTTATACTTGGTGAAGGGGCTTTGTTATACTCGATCAGGGGAATTTGTTATACTCTATCAGGGGACTTTGTTATATTATATCAGGGGACTTTGTTATATTTCTATCAGGGGAGTTTGTTATACTCGATCAGGTGGCTTTTTTATACTCGATCAGGGGACTTTGTAATACTCGATGAGGGGCCTTTGTTATACTCGATTTTGGGACTTTGTTATGCACGATGAGGGGATTTTGTTATACTCGATGAAGAGACTTTGTTATACTCGATCAGGGGACATTTTTTTAGTCAATCAGGGGACATTGTTATACTCGATCAGGGGGCCTTTTATACTCGATGAGGGGCCTTTTTTATACTCGATCAGGGGAATTTGTTATACTCGATCAGGGGCCTTTGTTATACTCGATCAGGGGATTTTGTTATACTCGATTAGGGGACTTTGTCATACTCGATGAGTGGACTTTGTTATACTCGATCAGGGGACTTTGTGTTACTCGATAAGGGGGCTTTGTTATACTCGATCAGGCGAATTTGTTATAGTCGATCAGGGGCCTTTGTTATACTCGATCAGGGGATTTTGTTATACTCGATTAGGGGACTTTGTCATACTCGATGAGTGGACTTTGTTATACTCGATCAGGGGACTTTGTGTTACTCGATTAGGGGGCTTTGTTATACTCGATCAGGCGAATTTGTTATATTCGATCAGGGGCCTTTGTTATAATCGATAAGGGGCCTTTGTTATACTCGATCAGGGGACTTTGTTATACCGATTCAGGGGCCTTTGTTATACTCGACCTGGGGCCTTTGTTATACCCGATCAGGGGACTTTGTTATACTCGATCAAGGGATTTTGTTATACTCGATCAGGGGACTTTCTTATATTCGATCAGGGGACTTTGTTATACTCGATCATGGGAGTTTGTTATAATCGACCAGGGGACTTTTTTATACTCGATGAGGGGGCTTTGTTATGCTCGATCATGGGGCTTTGTTATGCTTCAATGAGAGCACTTGGTTATTTTCGATCAGGGGATTTTGTTATACTCGATCAAGGGACTTTCTTATATCGATCAGGGGACTTTGTTATACTCGATCAGGGGACTTTGTTCTACTCGATCTTGGGACTTTGTTATACTCGATCAGGGGCCATTGTTATACTCCATTAAGGGTCTTTGTTATACTCGATCAGGGGACTTTGTTGTATTCGATCAGGGGCCTTTGTTATACTCGATGAGGGGGCTTAGTTATACTCGATCAGAGCACTTTGTTATTTTCGATCAGGGGATTTTGTTGTACTCGATCAGGGGACTTTCTTATGTTCGATTAGGGGACTTTGTTATACTCGATCAGGGGACTTTGTTATACTCGATCTTGGGACTTTGTTTTACTCAATGAGGGGACTTTGTTATACTCGATGAGGGGCTTTCATATTCTCGATCAGGGGACATTCTTATCCTCGATCAGGGGCCTTTGTTATATTCGATCATGGGAGTTTGTTATAATCGACCAGGGGGCTTTTTTATACTCGATGAGAGGCTTTGTTACACTCGATGAGAGGGCTTTGTTATACTCGATCAGGGGACTTTGTTATACTCGATCAGAGGGCTTTTTTATACTCGATGAGGGGACTTTGTTATACTCGATCAGGGGCTTTGTTATACTCGATCAGGGGAATTTGTTACACTCGATGTGGGGACTTTGTTACAGTCGATGAGGGGCCTTTGTTATACTCGATTAGGGCCTTCGTTATACTCGATCACGGGACTTTGTTATACTCGATGAGGGGCCTTTGTTATACTCGATCAGGGGATTTTGACATATACTCGATCAGGGGACTTTCTTACATTCCATCGGGGGACTTTGTTTTACTCGATCAGGGACTTTGTTATACTCGATCTTGGAACCTCGTTATACTCGATTAGGGGCCATTGTTATACTCCATTAAGGGTCTTTGTTATACTCGATCAGAGGACTTTGTTGTATTCGATCAGGGGCCTTTGTTATACTCGATCAGGGGGGTTTGTTATACTTCGATTACAGCACTTGGTTATTTTCGATCAGGGGATTTTGTTATACTCGATCAAGGGACTTTCTTATATTCGATCAGGGGACTTTGTTATACTCGATCAGGGGACTTTGTTCTACTCGATCTTGGGACTTTGATATACTCGATCAGGGGCTATTGATATACTCCATTAAGGGTCTTTGTTATACCCGATCAGGGACTTTGTTGTATTCGATCAGGGGCCTTTGTTATACTCGATCAGGGGGCTTTGTTATACTCGATCAGAGGACTTTGTTATTTTCGATCAGGGGACTTTCTTATGTTCGATCAGGGGACTTTGTTATACTCGATCAGGGGACTTTGTTATACTCGATCTTGGGACTTTGTTTTACTCGATGAGGGAACTTTGTTTTACTCGATCAGGGACTTTCTTATACTCGATTAAGTGACTTTGATATACTCGATCAGGGGTCTTTGTTATACTCGATCAGGGGACTTTGTTAAATTCGATCAGGGGACTTTGTTATACTCGATCAGGGGACTTTGTTATACTCGATCAGGGGACATTGTCATATTCGATGAGGGGCCTTTGTTATACTCGATCAGGGGCCTTTGTTATACTCGATTTTGGGAATTTGTTCTACTCGATGAGGGGATTTTGTTATACTCGATCAGGGGACTTTGTTGTAATCGATTAGGGGACTTTGTTGTAATCGATCAGGGGACTTTTTTTTACTCAATCAGGAGACTTTGTTATACTCGATCAGGGGGCCTTTTATACTAGATGAGGGGCCTTTGTTATACTCGATCAGGGGAATTTGTTTTACTCGATCAGGGGCTTTGTTATACTCGATCAGGGGAATTTGTTACACTGAGTTGAGGGGACTTTGTTATGCTCGATGAGGGCCTTTTGTTATCCTCGATCAGGGGCCTTTGTTATACTTGATCACGGGACTTTGTTATACTCGATGAATGGCCTTTGTTATACTCGATTAGGGGGCTTTTTTATACTCGATTAAGGGACTTTGTTACACTCGATCATGGGACTTTTTTATACTCGATGAGGGTCTTTGTTATACTCGATCAGGGAGCTTTTTTATACTCGATCTTGGGACTTTGTTATATTCGATAAGGGCCTTTGTTATACTCGATGAGGGGCGTTTGTTATACTCGATGAGGGGACTTTGTTATACTCGATCAGGGGCCTTTGTTATACCCGATCAGGGGCCTTTGTTAAACTCGATCAGGGGATTATGTTATACTCGGTTAGGGGACTTTGTCATACTCGATGAGTGGACTTTGTTATACACGATCAGGGGACTTTGTGTTACTCGATCAGGGGGCTTTGTTATACTCGATCAGGCGAATTTGTTATACTCGATGAGGGGCATTTGTTAAAATCGATAAGGGGCTTTTGTTATACTCGATCAGGGGACTTTTCTATACTCGATCAGGGGCCTTTGTTATATTCCATAAGGGGACTTTGTTATACCGATTCAGGGGCCTTTGTTATACTTGATCTGGGGCCTTTGTTATACTCGATCAGGGGACATTGTTATACTCGACTAGGGGACTTTGTTATATTCGGTTTAGGGCCTTTGAAATACTCGATCAGGGGCCTTTGTTATACTCGATCAGAGGACTTTGTTAATTTCGATCAGGGGATTTTGTTATACTCGATCAGGGGACTTTCTTATATTCGATCAGGGGACTTTGTTATACTCGATCAAGGGGCTTTGTTATACTCGATCACGGGACATTCTTATACTCGATCACGGGCCTTTGTTATCCTCGATCATGGGAGTTTGTTATAATCGACCAGGGGACTTTGTTATACTCGACCAGGGGGCTTTTTTATACTCGATGAGAGGGCTTTGTTATACTCGATGAGAGGGCTTTGTTATACTCGATGAGAGGGTTTTGTTATACTCGATCAGGGGACTTTGTTATACTCGACCAGGGGACTATGTTATACTCGATCAAAGGACTTTGTTATACTCGACCAGGGGGCTTTTTATACTCGATGAGGGGACTTTGTTATACTCGATCAAGGGGCTTTGTTATACTCGATCACGGGACATTCTTATACTCGATCACGGGCCTTTGTTATCCTCGATCATGGGAGTTTGTTATAATCGACCAGGGGACTTTGTTATACTCGACCAGGGGGCTTTTTTATACTCGATGAGCGGCTTTGTTATACTCGATGAGAGGGCTTTGTTATACTCGATCAGGGACTTTGTTATACTCGACCAGGGGACTTTGTTATACTCGATCAGGGGACTTTGTTATATTCGATCAGGGTACTTTGTTATACTCGAACAGGGGGCTTTTTTTACTCGATGAGGGGACTTTGCTATACTCGGTCAGGGGCTTTGTTATACTCGATCAGGGGAATTTGTTACACTCGAGGTGGGGACTTTGTTACAGTCGATGAGGGGCCTTTGTTATACTCGATTAGGGCCTTCGTTATACTCGATCACGGGACTTTGTTATACTCGATGAGGGGACTTTGTTATACTCGATCAGGGGCTTTGTTATACTCGATAAGAGGAATTTGTTACACTCGATGTGGGAACTTTGTTACAGTCGATGAGGGGACTTTGTTATACTCGATCAGGGACTTTGTTATACTCGGTCTTGGGACTTTGTTATACTCGATCAGGGGCCACTGTTATACTCCATTACGGGTCTTTGTTATACTAGATCAGAGGACTTTGTTGTATTCGATCAGGGGCCTTTGTTATACTCGATCAGGGGGCTTTGTTATACTTCGATCAGAGCACTTTGTTATTTTCGATCAGGGGATTTAGTTATACTCGATCAAGGGACTTTCTTATATTCGATCAGGGGACTTTGTTATACTCGATCAGGAGACTTTGTTCTACTCGGTCTTGGTACTTTGTTATACTCGATCAGGGGCCATTGTTATACTCCATTAAGGGTCTTTGTTATACTCCATCAAAGGACTTTTTTGTATTCGATCAGGGGCCTTTGTTATACTCGATCAGGGGGCTTTGTTATACTCCATCAGAGGACTTTGTTATTTTCGATCAGGGGATTTTGTTGTGATCGATCAGGGACTTTCTTATATTCGATCAGGGGACTTTGTTATACTCGATCAGGGGACTATGTTATACTCGATCTTGGGACTTTGTTTTACTCGATGAGGGGACTTTGTTATACTCGATCAATGGCTTTCTTATATTCGATCAAGTGACTTTGTTATACTCGAACAGGTATCTTTGTTATACTCGAGCAGGGAAATTTGTTATATTCGATCAGGGGAGTTTGTTATACTCGATCAGGGGACTTTGTTATACTCGATCAGGGGACTTTGTTATACTCGATGAGGGGACTATGTTATACGCGACTAGGGGCCTTTGTTATACTCGATGAGGGGCCTTTGTTATACTCGATCATAGGACTTTGTTATACTCGACCAGGGCACTTTGTTATACTCGACCAGGGGCTTTTTTATACTCGATGAGGGGGCTTTGTTATACTTGGTGAAGGGGCTTTGTTATACTCGATCAGGGGAATTTGTTATACTCGATCAGGGGACTTTTCTATACTCGATTAGGGGCATTTGTTATACTCCATCAGGGGACTTTGTTATACCGATTCAGGGGCCTTTCTTATACTCGATCTGGGGCCTTTGTTATACCCGATCAGGGGACATTGTTATACTCGAATAGTGGACTTTGTTATTTTAGATTAGGGGCCTTTGTTATACTCGATCAGAGGACTTTCTTATTTTCGATCAGGGGATTTTGTTATACTCGATCAGGGGACTTTCTTATATTCGATCAGGGGACTTTGTTATACTCGATCATGGGAGTTTGTTATAATCGACCAGGGGACTTTTTTATACTCGATGAGGGGGCTTTGTTATACTCGATGAGAGGGCTTTGTTATACTCGACCAGGGGACTTTGTAATACTCGATCAGGGGACTTTGTTATATTCGATCAGGGGACTTTGTTATACTCGATCAGGGGGCTTTTTTATACTCGATCAGGGGACTTTGTTATACTCGATCAGGGGCTTTGTTATACTCTTTCAGGGTAATTTGTTATACTCGACCAGGGGACTCTTGTTATACTCTATCAGGGAACTTTGTTATATTTCTATCAGGGGACTTTGTTATACTCGATCATGTGGCTTTTTTATACTCGATCAGGGGACTTTGTTATACTCGATCAGGGGACTTTGTTATACACGATTAGGGGACTTTGTTGTACTCGATCAGTGGACTTTGTTATACTCGATCAAGGGGGCTTTGTTATACTCGATATTGGGACTTTGTTATACTCGATCAAGGGGGCTTTTTTATACTCGATCAGGGGACTTTGTTTTCTCGATCAGGGGACTTTGTTATACTCGATCAGGGGACTTTGTTATACACGATCAGGGACTTTGCTGTACTTGATCAGTGGACTTTGTCATACTCGTTCAAGGGGGCTTTGTTATACTCGATATTGGGACTTTGTTATACTCGATCATGGCACTTTGTTATACTCGACCAGGGGGCTTTTTTTATATTCGATCAGAGGGCTTTGTAATACTCGATCTTGGGACTTTGTTTTACTCGATGACCGGTCTTTGTTATACTCGATCACGGGACTGTTTTATACTCGACGAGGGGACTTTTTCATACTCGATCAGGGGCTTTTTTATACTCTCCCAGGGGCCTTTGTTATACTCGATCAGGGGCCTTTGTTATACTCGATCATGGGACTTTGTTATACTCGACCAGGGGACTTTGTTATACTCGACCAGGGGACTTTGTTATACTCGACCAGGGGACTTTGTTATACTCGATCAGGGGACTTTGTTATACTCGACCTGGGGCCATTGTTATACTCTATCAGGGGACATTGTTATATTTCTATTAGGGGACTTTGTTATACTCGATCAGGGTACTTTCTTATATTTGATCAGGGGAATTTGAATATGCTCGATCAGGGGACTTTGTTATACTCGATCTTGGGACTTTGTTATCCTCGATGAGGGGACTTTGTTATACTCGATCAGGCTGCTTGTTATACTCGATCAGGGGACTTTCTTATACTCGATCAGGGGCCTTTCTTATACTCGATCATGGGAGTTTGTTATAATCGACCAGGGGACTTTGTTATACTCGACCAGGGGGCATTTTTATACTCGATGAGGGGGCTTTGTTATACTCGATGAGAGGGCTTTGTTATACTCGATCAGGGAACTTTGTTATATTCTATCAGAGGACTTTGTTATACTCGACCAGTGGACATTGTTATACTCGATCAGGGGACTTTGTTATATTCGATGAGGGGACTTTGTTATACTCGATCAGGGGGCTTTTTTATACTCGATGAGGGGACTTTGTTATACTCCATCAGGGGACTTTGCTATACTCGATCAGGGGACTTTGTTATACACGATCAGGGGACTTTGTTATACTCGATCATGTGGCTTTTTTATACTCGATCAGGGGACTTTGTTATTCTCGATCAGGGGACTTTGTTATACTCGATCAGGGGACTTTGTTGTACTCGATCAGTGGACTTTGTTATACTCGATCAAGGGGTCTTTACTATACTCGATATTGGGACTTTGTTATACTCGATCGTGGGTCTTTGTTATACACGATCAGGGGACTTTGTTATACTCGATCATGTGGCTTTTTTATACTCGATCAGGGGACTTTGTTATTCTCGATCAGGGGACTTTGTTGTACTTTATCAGTGGACTTTGTTATACTCGATCAAGGGGTCTTTGCTATACTCGATATTGGGACTTTTTTATACTCGATCAGGTGACTTTGTTATACTCGACCAGGGGCCATTGTTATACTCTATCAGGGGAAGTTGTTATATTTCTATTAGGGGACTTTGTTATACTCGATCAGGTGGCTTTTTTATACACGATTAGTGGACTTTGTCATATTCGATCAAGGGGGCTTTGTTATACTCGATATTGTGACTTTGTTATAATCGATCATGGCACTTTGTTATACTCGACCAGGGGGCTTTTTAAAATTCGATCAGGGGGCTTTGTTATACACGATCAGGGGACTTTGTTATACTCGACGAGGGGACTTTTTATACTCGATCATGGGCTTTTTTATACTCTTCCAGGGTCCTTTGTTATACTCGATCAGTGGCCTTTGTTATACTCGGTCATGGGACTTTGTTATACTCGACCAGGGGACTTTGTTATACTCGACCAGGGGACATTGTTATACTCTATCAGAGGACATTGTTATATTTCTATTAGGGGACTTTGTTATACTCGATCAGGTGGCTTTTTTATACTCGATCAGGGGACTTTGTTATTCTCGATCAGGGGACTTTGTTATACTCGATCAGGGGACGTTGTTATACTCGATCTTGGGACTTTGTTATACTCGATCAGGGGCCATTGTTATGCTCCATTAAGGGTCTTTGTTATACTCGATCAGGGTACTTTTTTTATATTTGATCAGGGGACTTTGATATACTCGATCAAGGGACTTTGTTATACTCGATCTTGGGACTTTGTTATACTCGATGAGGGGACTTTGTTATACTCGATCAGGAGGCTTTGTTATACTCGATCAGGTGACTTTCTTATACTCGATCAGGGGCCTTTCTTATACTCGATCATGGGAGTTTGTTATAATCGACCATGGGACTTTGTTATACTCGACCAGGGGGCATTTTTATACTCGATGAGGGGGCTTTGTTATACTCGATGAGAGGGCTTTGTTATACTTGATCAGGTAACTTTGTTATATTCGATCAGAGGACTTTGTTATACTCGACCAGTGGACTTTGTTATACTCGATCAGGGGACTTTGTTATATTCGATGAGGGGACTTTGTTATACTCGATCAGGGAGGCTTTTTTATACTCGATCTTGGGACTTTGTTATATTCGATCAGGGCCTTTGTTATACTCGATGAGGGGCGTTTGTTATACTCGATGAGGGGACTTTGCTATACTCGATCAGGGGCCTTTGTTATACTCGATCAGGGGCCTTTGTTATACTCGATCAGGGG
>NW_024735503.1:3059065-3072322 GCF_018991925.1 Homarus americanus | reverse complement strand
CTTCCCAAGAGAGATATCTGCCTTTCCCCAACTGGCTAGCAGTCTTCACTAATCTTTCTGACTTGTTATGACTGGAGGCTTGAATTCGAGCGGGGTTAGGCCAGAGTGTACTGTGTTAAGACAGCTTTGGCTTCATATCACTGGCAATGTCTTTGTTTGTGTAAGTTCTGGTTCTTTTCACTGGATTTGCCTGATTAAAATGACCGTATCTCAGCATCCTCAATGTAGGCAACTCCGACTTCAGGAGCCTCTCCCAGACCCAAGATAGTGGACTGAGATGGCTGGATTTTTGGTTCCGTCCTGACAATAAGCAGCCATCTAAATATTATCAACTTATAAATGCATCAGAATCTGAAACAGAAAAAATATTGTTAGTTGGGTCGTTAAAGAATGGTGTCAGAAAGCAATGTTCACTATTTAATTGTAATGCACCAATGCAGCTGTAATAAGTTAGATTTCAATAAATTTCACGCTAAAATTTACCTAGCAAAGTTGTCAAAATATTGAAACTGAAATTATTTTCTGTTTATATACACTAAAAATCTACCAAAAAAGTGATAAATATTAGTTTTAGCTAATTCCTCCATGACACACCCTAATAGTACAGGTATTACACAGACGGTTCTTGTAGAGTATCACTTAGTACGAAGGCAGGAGCAGCTTCAATTATAGAAGGAGGTAACACGTCCCTTTGGGCAAACTTCTTCAGATGGATGCTTCATTTAAAGTTGTTTAGCTGCCATAATAAGCCCTGACAGCGTTTTCTCCAAAACAGTCAACAAGGCATTGTAATACACACCTGACTCCCGGCGTGCTATTGAAGCGCTACAATGCAGAGAGAGTATAGAGACACATTCATCTCATAACATCCGTTATTGGGACTACTGCAAGGTTTAAAGCTACAAGATCGGCAAGTTATCATTAACTGGGTGCCCAGTCATAATGGAATCCCAGGAATATGAACAAGCTGGAGGCCATGTTGCGTTAGAACAGCGAAACATTGAGATGAACATCCTGCCCAGTCAGAGCAGATAAAGAAGACCGCTAATAACACGAACCGCTCAGTGAAAATAGAGAAACACAGAAGATTAACACCAGTACTCGATCGGCTAGGTGGTACTATCAGGTCACGTATTATGAGAGACCACCATTCATGAAGGAGGAGACAAGAAGGGCAGAAGCACTCTACCGATCACTGATAATTTCCATACTTGGGAAATACTTGTGTCGGCACAAGCAGAGCAGTACATGCAAGACTCAGACAGCGGAAGCAAGAAAACACACTGCAGCACTACCTCATAGAGGTTCTGAACACACTATTAGCTAGAGAAACATACAACCACCCATCACAGCAGAGAAGCATACAGAAAGCTAACCACAATTAACTACTCTCTCAAGAAACCCTACAGTTTTACCGAGCATCCCCCCCCCACATTATGGTGGAGATGTGCATTTAACAAAAAAGACGCTGGTGTTTTATCTCAGCAGTGGGTGGACCAGCATTTAGCTAAGGTCCACGTAGGTAATATTCTCACAAATCAATTAAAAAAAAAAAAAAAAAAAAGAGTATAATAAAGTCCCCAGACAGAAATAATATAACAAAGATCCCCAATAGATTATAAAAAAATTCTGGTAGAGTATAACAAAGTCCCTGATCGAGTAACAAAAGTTCTAATCGAGTATAACAAAGGCCCTCATCGAGTATAAATAAAGGCCCTGGTAGAGTATACCCTGGTCGAGTATAACAAAGTCCCCTGATCGGAGTATAACAAAGTCCCTCATCGAGTATAACAAAGTCCCCTCATCGAGTATAACAAAGGCCCTGGTCGAGTATAACAAAGTCCTGATCGAGTATAACAAAGTCCCTCATCGAGTATAACAAAGTTCCCCTCATCGAGTATAAAAAGTCTGGTCGAGTATAACAAAGTCCTGATCGGAAATAACAAAGTCCCTGATGGAATATAAGAAAGTCCCTGATCGAGTATAACAAAGTCCCTCATCGAGTATAACAAAGGCCCTCATCGAGTATAACAAAGTCCTCTAATCGAGTATAACAAAGGCCCTGATCGAGGTATAACAAAGTCCTCTAATCGAGTATAACAAGGCCCCTCATCGAGTATAACAAAAGGCCCTGGTCGAGTATAACAAAGTCCCCTGATCGAGTATAACAAAGTCCCTGATGGAATATAAGAAAGTCCCTGATCGAGTATAACAAAGTCCCCTCATCGAGTATAACAAGGCCCCTCATCGAGTATAACAAAAGGCCCTGGTCGAATATAAAAATGTCCCCTGATCGAGTATAACAAAGTCCCTGATCGAGTATAACAAAGGCCCTGGTCGAGTATAACAAAGTCCCCTGATCGAGGTATAACAAAGTCCCCTCATCGAGTTATAACAAAGGCCCTCATCGAGGTATAACAAAGGCCCCTGGTAGAGTATAACAAAGTCCCCTGATCGAGTATAACAAGTCCCTCATCGAGTATAACAAAGGCCCTGGTCGAGTATAACAAAGTCCCTGATCGAGTATAACAAAGTCCCTGATCGAGTATCCCAAAGTCCTCTGATCGAGTATAACAAAGTCCACTGATCGAGTATAACAGACCCTGATCGAGTATAACAAAGTCCCTGATCGGGTATAACAAAGTCCCTTGATCGAGTATAAGAAAGCCCCCTGATCAGGTATAACAAAGTCACTCTGATCGAGTATAACAAAGTCCTTGATCGAGTATAAAGAAAGCCCCTGATCGAGTATAACAAAGTCCCCTGATCGAGTATAACAAAGTCTGATGGAATATAAGAAAGTCCCTGATCGGGTATAACAAAGACCCTAATGGAGTATAAGAATGGCCCTGATCGAAAATAACAAAATCCTCTAATCGAGCACAACAAAGCCCCTGATCGGGTATAACAAAGGCCGCTGATCGAATACAAAAGTCCCCTGATCGAATAACAAAGACCATAATGGAGTATAACAATGGCCCTGATCGGGTATAACAAAGTCCCGTGATCAGAGTATAACAAAGGCTAATCGAGTTATAAAAAGGCCCTCATCGACTATAACAAGTCCCCACAATCGAGTGTAACAAATTCCTGATCGAGTATAATACAGCCCTGATCTTGTATAACAAAGTCCCCCATCGAGTATAAAAAGCCCCTGATCGAGTATAACAAAGTCCCTAATCGAATATAACAAACTCCCTGATCGAGTATAACAAAGTCCACTGGTCAAGAGTATACAAAGTCCTGATCGAGTATAACAAAGCCCTCTGATCGAGTATAACAATTCCCCTGATCGAGTATAACAAAGTTCTGATCGAGTATAAAAAGCCCCTGGTCGAGTATAACAAGTCCCTGGTCGATTATAACAAACTCCCATGATCGAGTATAACAAAGGCCCTGATCGAGTTTAAGAAAGTCCCTTGATCGAGTATAACAAAGCCCCTTGATCAAGTATACCAAAGTCCTCATCGAGTATAACAGAGTTCCTCATCGAGTATAACAAACGCCCTGATCGAGTATAACAAGGGCCCTGATCGAGTGTAACAAAGTCCCAAGATCGAGTATAACAAAGTTACCTGATCGGGTATAACAAAGTCCCTCATCGAGTATAACAAAGTCCCCAGATCGAGTACAACAAAGTCCCCTGATCAGATTTAACAGCCCCCTGATTGAGTATAACAAAGTCAACTGATCGAGTATAACAAAGCCCCTGATCGAGTATAACAAAGTCCTCTGATCAAGTATAACAGAGTCCCCTAATCGAGTATAACAAACTACCCTCATCGAGTATAACAAGGCCCTCGTCGGGTATAACAAAGGCCCCTTATCGAGTAAAAAGCCCTGGTCGGTAAAACAAAGTCCTGATCGAGTAAAGAAAGTCCCTGCTCGATTATAACAAAGCCCTGATCGGGTATAACAAAGTCCCCTGATCGAGTATAACAAAGTCCCATCAAGCATAACAAATTCCCTGATAGAGTATAACAAAGCCCCTGATCGAGTATAGCCCCGATTCGAGTATAACAAAGTCCCTGGTCGAGTATAACAAATTAACCTGATCGAGTATGACAAAGTTTCTCATCGAGTATAACAAAGCTCCCTGATCGAGTATAACAAAGCCTGATCGAGTATAAAAAGCCCCTGGTCGAGGTATAACAAAGTCCCTGATAGAATATAAGAAAGTCCCCTGATCGAGTATAACAAAGTCCCTTAATGGAGTATAACAAAGTTCCCTGATCGAGTATAACAAAGTCCCCTGATCGAATATAAGAAAGTCCCTGATCGAGTATAACAAAATCCCTGATCGAAAATAACAAAGTCCTCTGATCGAATACAACAAAGTCCCTGATCGGGTATAACAAAGACCCTAATGGAGTTTATCAATGGCCCCTGATCGAGTATAACAAAGTCCCAAGATCGAGTATAACAAAGTCCCTGATCGAGTATAACAAAGTCCTGTGATCGAGTATAACAAAGGCCCTTATCGAATATAACAAGGCCCCTCATCGACTATAACAAAGTCCCCACATCGAGTGTAACAAATTCCCTGATCAGGAGTATAACAAAGCCCCTCATCGAGTATAACAAAGTCTCCTCATCGAGTAAAAAAAGCCCCGTGATCGAGTATAACAAAGTCCTGATCGATATAACAAAGTCCCTGATCGAGTATAACAAAGTCCCTGGTCGAGTATAACAAAGTCCCTGATCGAGTTTATCAAAGCCTCTGATCGAGTATAACAAATTCCCTGATCGAGTATAACAAAGTCCCTAATCGAGTATAACAAAGCCCTCTCATCGAGTATAACAAAGCCCCTCATCGAGTATAAAAGAGCCCCTGGTCGAGTATAACAAAGTCTCCTGGTCGATTATAACAAACTCCCATGATCGAGTATAACAAAGGCCCTGATCGAGTTTAGAAAGTCCCTGATCGAGTATAACAAAGCCCTTCATCGGTATAAGAGAGTCCCTCATCGAGTATAACAGAGTTCCCTCATCGAGTATAACAAACGCCCCTGATCGAGTATAACAAAGTTCCTGATCGAGGTATAAAAAGCCCCCTGGTCGAGTATAACAAAGTCCTGGTCGATTATAACAAACTCCATGATCGAGTATAATAAAGGCCCTGATCGAGTTTAAGAAAGTCCCTGATCGAGTATAAGAAAGCCCCTGATCGAGTCTTACAAAGTCCCCTCATCGAGTATAAAACAGCCCCCTGATCGAGTATAACAAAGTCCCCTGATCGAATATAACAAAGTCCCCTGATCGAGTATAACAAAGTCCCCTGGTCGAGTATAACAAAGTCCCCTGATCGAGTATACCAAAGCCCTCTGATCGAGTATAACAAATTCCCCTGTTCGAGTATAACAAATTTCCCTGATCGAGTATAACAAAGCCCTCTCATCGAGTATAACAAAGCCCCCTCATCGAGAATAAAAGAACCCCCTGGTCGAGTATAACAAAGTCTCCTGGTCGATTATAACAAACTCCCATGATCGAGTATAACAATGGCCCCTGATCGAGTATAAGGATGTCCCCTGATCGAGTATAACAAAGCCCCTTGATCGAGCATAACAAAGTCCTTTCATCGAGTATAACAGAGTTCCCTCATCGAGTATAACAAACGCCCCTGATCGAGTATAACAAAGGCACCTGATCGAGTGTATCAAAGACCCAAGATCGAGTATAACAAAGCTCCCTGATCGAGTACAACAAAGTCCAATCATCGAGTATAACAAAGTCCCCTGATCGAGTACAACAAAGTCCCCTAATCGAGTATAACAAAGGCCCCTGGTCGAGTGTAACAAAGTCCCCTGATCGAGTATAACAAAGACCTCTGATCGAGTATAACAAAGTCCCTTGATCGAGTATAAGAAAGCCCCCTCATCGAGTTTAACAAAGTCCCCTCATCGAGTATAACAAAGTCCCAAGATCGAGTAAAACAAAGTCCCCTGATCGATTATAACAAAGTCCCCTGATAGAGTATAACAATGGCCCTTGGACGAGTATAACAAAGTTCCCTGATCGAGTATAACAAAGTCCCCCGATCGAACATAACAAAGTCCCCTGATCGAGAATAACAAAGTCCCCTGATCGAGTATAAAAAAGCCACCTGATCGAGTATAACAAAGTCCCCAGAGAGAAATATAACAAAGTTGGCTGATAGATTATAACAAAGTCCCCTAGTCGAGTATAACAAAGTCCCCTGATCGAGTATAACAACGCCCTCTAATCGAGTATAACAAAGGCCCCTTATCGAGTATAACAAAGGCCCCTGGTTGAGTATAACAAAGTCCCCATATCGAGTATAACAAAGTCCCCTGATCGAGTATAACAAAGGCCCTTATCAAATATAACAAAGGCCCCTCATCGACTACAACAATTTCCCCACATCGAGTGTATCAAATTCCCCTGATCGAGTATAACAAAGTCCCTGATCGAGTATAACAAAGTCCCTTGATCGAGTATAAGAAAGCCCCCTGATCGAGTATAACAAAGTCCCCTGGTCGAGTATAGCAATACCTGATCGAGTATGACAAGGTCCCCTGATAGAGTATAACAATGGTCCCTGGTCGAGTATAACAAAGTCCCCTGATCGAGTATAACAAAGTCCCAATATTGAGTATAACAAAGCCCCCTTGATCGAGTATAACAAACTCCACTGATCGATTACAACAAAGTCCCCTGATCGTGTATAACAAAGTCCCCTGATCGAGAATAACAAAGTCCCCTGGTCGAGAATAACAAAGTCCCCTGATCGAGTATAACAAAGTCTCCTCATCGAGTATAACAAAGCCCTCTAATCGAGTATAACAAAGACCCTTAATGGATTATAAGAATGGCCCTGATCGAACATAACAAAGTCCTCTAATTGAGCATAACAAAGCCCCCTGATCGAGTATAACAAAGGCCACCTGATCGAATACAAGAAAATCACCTAATCGAATACAAGAAAATCACCTGATCGAATACAAGAAAATCACCTGATCGAGTATAACAAAGACCCTTAATGGAGTATAACAATAGCCCCTGATCGAGTATAACAAAGCCCCCTCATCAAGTATAATAAAGCCCCCACATCGAGTATAAATAAGCCCCCTGGTCGAGTATAACAAAGTCCCCTGGTCGAGAATAACAAAGTCCCATGATCGAGTATAACAAAGGCCCCTAATCGAGTATAACAAAGGCCCCTGGTCGAGTATAACAAAGTCCCCTGTTCGAGTATAACAAAGTCTCCTCATCGAGTATCACAAAGTCCTCTGATCGAGTATAACAAAGTCCCCTGATCGAGTATAACAAAGACCCCTGATCGAGTATAACAAAGTCCCTTGATCGAGTATAAGAAAGCCCCCTGATCGAGTATAACAAAGTCCCCTGATCGAGTATAACAAAGTCCCAAGATCGAGTATAATAAAGTCCCCTGATCGAGTATAACAAAGGCCCCTGATGGAATATGAGAAAGTCCCCTGATTGAGTATAACAAAGTCCCCTGGTAGAGTATAACAACGTAACCTGATCGAGTATGACAAAGCCCCCTGATCGAGTATAACAAAGCTCCCTCATCGAGTATAACAAAGCTTCCACATCGAGTATAAAAAAAAACCCTGGTCGAGTCTAACAAAGTCCCCTAATCAAATATAAGAAAGTCCCCTGATCGAGTATAACAAAATCCCCTGAACGAAAATAACAAAGTCCTCTAATCGAGTATAACAAAGCCCCCTGATCGAGTATAACAAAGGCCCCTGATCGAATACAACAAAGTCCCCTGCTCGAGTATAACAAAGACCCTTAATGGAGTATAACAATGGCCCCTGATCGAGTATAACAAAGTCCCAAGATCGAGTATAACAAAGTCCCCTGATCGAGTATAACAATGTCCCGTGATCGAGTATAACAAAGGCCCTTATCGAATATAACAAAGGCCCCTCATCGACTATATCAAAGTCCCCACATCGAGTGTAACAAATTCTCCTGATCGAGTATAACAAAGCCCCTGATCGAGTATAACAAAGCCCCCTCATCGAGTATAAAAAAGCCCTGTGATCGAGTATGTCAAAGTCCCCTGATCGAATATAACAAAGTCCCCTGATCGAGTATAACAAAGTCCCCTGGTCGAGAATAACACAGTCCCCTGATCGAGAATAACAAAGTTCCCTGATCGAGTATAACAAAGCCCTCTCATCGAGTGTAACAAAGCCCCCTCATCGAGTATAAAAAAAAACCTGGTCGAGTATAACAAAGTCCCCTGGTCGATTATAACAAACTCCCATGATCGAGTATAACAAAGGCCCGTGATCGAGTATAAGGATGTCCCCTGAACGAGTATAACAAAGCCACTTGATCGAGTATAACAAAGTCCTTTCATCGAGTATAACAGAGTTCCCTCATCGAGTATACCAAAAGCTCCTGGTCGAGTACAACAAAGGCCCCTGATCGAGTGTAACAAAGTCCCAAGATCGAGTATAAGAAAGCTCCCTGGTCGAGTACAACAAAGTCCCCTCATCGAGTATAACAAAGTCCCCTGATCGAGTATAACAAAGTCCCCTGATCGAATATAAGAAAGTCCCCTGATCGAGTATAACAAAATCCCCTGATCGAGTATAACAAAGTCCCAAGATCGAGTATAACAAAGTCCCCTGATCGAGTATAAGAAAGTTCCCTGATGGAATATAAGAAAGTCCCCTGATCGAGTATAACAAAGACCCTTAATGTAGTATAAGAATGGCCCTGATCGAAAAAAACAAAGTCCTTTAATCGAGCATAACAAAGCCCCCTGATCGACTATAACAAAGGCCACCTGATCGAATACAAGAAAGTCACCTGATCGAGTATAACAAAGACCCTTAATGGAGTATAACAAAGGCCCCTGATCGAGTATAACAAAGTCCCAAGATCGAGTATAACAAAGTCCCCTGATCGAGTATAACAAAGTCCTCTGATCGAATATAAGAAAGTCCCCTGATCGAATATAACAAAGTCCCCTGATCGAGTATATCAAAGTCCACTGGTCGAGTATAACAAAGTCCCGTGATCGAGTATAAAAAAGCCCCCTGATCGAGTATAACAAAGTCCCCTGGTAGAGTATAACAAAGTAACCTGATCGAGTATGACAAAGCCCCCTGATCGAGTATAACAAAGCTCCCTGATCGAGTATAACAAAGCCCCCTCATCGAGTATAAAAAAGCCCCCTGGTCGAGTATAACAAAGTCCAATAATCGAATATAAGAAAGTCCCCTGATCGAGTATAACAAAATCCCCTGATCGAAAATAACAAAATCCTCTGATCGAGTATAACAAAGCCCCTTGATCGAGTATAACAAAGGCCCCTGATCGAATACAACAAAGCCACCTGCTCGAGTATAACAAAGACCCTTAATGGAGTATAACAATGGCCCCTGATCGAGTATAACAAAGTCCTAAGATCGAGTATAACAAAGTCCCCTGATCGAGTATAACAAAGTCCTCTGATCGAATATAAGAAAGTCCCCTAATCGAATATAACAAAGTCCCCTGATCGAGTATAACAAAGTCCACTGGTCGAGTATAACAAAGTCCCGTGATCGAGTATAAAAAAGCCCCCTGATCGAGTATAACAAAGTCCCCTGGTAGAGTATAACAAAGTAACCTGATCGAGTATGACAAAGCCCCCTGATCGAGTATAACAAAGCTCCCTAGTCGAGTATAACAAAGCCCCCTCATCGAGTATAAAAAAGCCCCCTGGTCGAGTATAACAAAGTCCCCTAATCGAATATAAGAAAGTCCCCTTATCGAGTATATCAAAATCCCCTGATCGAAAATAACAAAGTCCTCTGATCGAGTATAACAAAGCCCCCTGATCGAGTATAACAAAGGCCCCTAATCGAATACAACAAAGTCCTCTGCTCGAGTATAACAAAGACCCTTAATGGAGTATAACAATGGCCCCTGATCGAGTATAACAAAGTCCCAAGATCGAGTATAACAAAGTCCCCTGATCGAGTATAACAATGTCCCGTGATCGAGTATAACAAAGGCCCTTATCGAATATAACAAAGGCCACTCATCGACTATATCAAAGTCCCCACATCGAGGGTAACAAATTCCCCTGATCGAGTATAACAAAGCCCCTGATCGAGTATAACAAAGCCCCCTCATCGAGTATAAAAAAGCCCTGTGATCGATTATGTCAAAGTCCCCTGATCGAATATAACAAAGTCCCCTGATCGAGTATAACAAAGTCCCCTGGTCGAGAATAACAAAGTCCCCTGATCGAGTATAACAAAGTTCCCTGATCGAGTATAACAAAGCCCTCTCATCGAGTGTAACAAAGCCCCCTCATCGAGTATAAAAAAAAACCCTGGTCGAGTATAACAAAGTCCCCTGGTCGATTATAACAGACTCCCATGATCGAGTATAACAAAGGCCCGTGATCGAGTATAAGGATGTCCCCTGATCGAGTATAACAAAGCCACTTGATCGAGTATAACAAAGTCCTTTCATCGAGTATAACAGAGTTCCCTCATCGAGTATACCAAAAGCCCCTGATCGAGTATAACAAAGGCCCCTGATCGAGTGTAACAAAGTCCAAAGATCGAGTATAACAAAGCTCCCTAGTCGAGTACAACAAAGCCCCCTCATCGAGTATAACAAAGTCCCCTGATCGAGTACAACAAAGTCCCCTGATCGAGTATAACAAAGGCCCCTGATCGAGCGTAAGAAAGTCCCCTGATCGAGTATAACAAAGACCCCTGATCGAGTATAACAAAGTCCCCTGATCGAGTATAAGAAAGTCCCTTGATCGAGTATAAGAAAGTCCCCTGATCGAGTATAACAAAGACCCTTAATGGAGTATAAGAATGGCCTGATCGAAAATAACAAAGTTCTTTAATCGAGCATAACAAAGCCCCCTGATCGAGTATAACAAAGGCCACCTGATCGAATACAAGAAAGTCACCTGATCGAGTATAACAAAGACCCTTAATGGAGTATAACAATGGCCCCTGATCGAGTATAACAAAGTCCCAAGATCGAGTATAACACAGTCCCCTGACCGAGTATAACAAAGTCCTCTGATCGAATATAAGAAAGTCCCCTGATCGAATATAACAAAGTCCCCTGATCGAGTATAACAAAGTCCACTGGTCGAGTATAACAAAGTCCCCTGATCGAGTATAACAAAGGCCCTAATCGAGTATAAGCAATCAAGGCCTCATCGTCTATAACAAAGTCCTCGCACATCGAGTGTAACAAATTACCCTGATCGAGTATAGCAAAGCCGCTGATCGAGTATAACAAAGTCCTCTGATCGAATATAAATGTCCCTGATCGTAGAGTATAACACAGTCCACTGTTCGAGTATAAATAAAGTCCCTGATAGAGTATAACAAAGCTCTCTGATCGAGTATAACAAATTCAATTTGATCGAGTATAAATAAAAGTTCCCTGATCGAGTATAACAAAGCCCTCTCATCGAGTATATGCTAACAAAGCCCCTGGTCGAGTATAACAAGTCCCCTGGTCGATCATAACAAACTCCCCATGATCGAGTATAACAAAGCGTCTTCTGATCGAGTATAAGGATGTCCCTGATCGAGTATAACAAAGCCTCTTTATCGAGTATAACAAAGTCCTTTTCATCGAGTATAACAGAGTCTTCATCGAAAGTATAACAAATGCCCCTGATCGAGTATAACAGCGTCCCCTGATCGAGTGTAACAAAGTCCCAAAAATCGAGTATAAATAGTCGTCCCCTGATCGAGTACAACTAAGTCCCCTGATCGTATATAACAAAGTCCCCATCGAGTATAACAAAGTCCCCGTCATAGCCAACAAAGTCCTGATCGAGTATAAAAAAGCCACCCAATCGGGAGAAAACAGTCCCTGATAGAAATATAACAAAGTTCCCAGGAAGAGTATAACAAAGTCCCCTGGTCAAGTATAACAAAGTCCCTTTATCGAGTATAACAAAGCCTCTAACGGGAGAATAAAAGACCCTTAATGGAGTATGAATGGCCCGATCGAAGATAACAAAGTCCTCTAACCGAGCATATAACAAAGCCCTCTGATCGAAAGTGTGTAATAAAGTCCCAAGATCGAGTATACAAAAGTCAATCGGATCGAGAATAACAAAGTCCCTAATAGAAATATAACAAAGTCCCCCGGATAGAGTATAAGTAACAATGGTCCTTGGTCGAGTATAACAATTCCTCGATCGAGTATAACAAGTACTTGAAGATGAGTATAACAAAGCCCTTGACACCGAGGCAAAGTCCACTGATCGAGTACAACAAAGTCCCCTGATCGTGTATTACAAAAAGTCCCCTGATCGAGTATAACAAAGTCCCCTGGTCGAGAATAAATAAAGTCCCCTGATCGAGTATAAAATAAAGACTCCACGGAGTATAAGGAATGTCTAACGAAATAACAAAGTCCTCTAATCGAGCATAACAAAGTTTCCTGATCGAGTATAACAAAGGCCACCTAATCGAATACAAGAAAATCACCTGATCGAGTATAACAAAGACCCTTAATGGAGGTCAATAGCCCCTGATCGAGTATAACAAAGTCCCAAGGATCGAGTATAACAAAGTCCCCTGATCGAGTATAACAAAGTCCCCTGATCGAATATAAGAAAGTCCCTGATCGAGGCAATAAAAGCCCTCATCAAGTATAACAAAGCCCCCTTATCGAGTATAAAAAGCTCCCCTGGTCGCAGTATAAAGTCCTCTGGTCGAGAATAACAAAGTCCTATGATCGAGTATAACAGTTCTGATCGAGGATACCAAAGGCCCCTAATGAGTATAACAGCCCCTTAATCGAGTATAACAAAGTCCCCTGATCGAGTATAACAAAGTCCTAAGATCGAATATAACAAAGTCCCTAATCGAGTATAAAAAGGCCTCATGGAATATAAGAAAGTCCCCTGATCGAGTATAACAAAGATCCTTTATGGAGTATAAGAACATCTGATCGAAATAATAACAAAGTCCCCTAATCGAGCACAACAAAGCCCCCTGATCTAGTATAACAGCGCTACCTGATCGAATACAAGAAAATCACCTGATCGAGTATAAAGAAAGATAATTTAATGGAGTATAATAATAGCCCCTGATAGAGTATATAACAAATTCTCTGATCGAATATAAGAAAGTCCCCTGATTGAGTATAAATAAAATCCCCTGATCGAGTATAACAAAGGCAATCTTCATCGAGTATAACAAAGTCCCGTGATCGAGTATAACAAAGGCCCTAATCGAGTATAATTCAAGGCCCCCCATCGACTAT
>NW_024735503.1:2980815-3058965 GCF_018991925.1 Homarus americanus | reverse complement strand
AAGTCCCCTGTCGAGGATAACAAAGTCCCTCGATCGAGTATAACAAAAGGCCCCTAATCGAGTATAACAAAGTCCCATGATCGAGTATAACAAAGTCCCTAATCGAATATACGAAAGTCCCTGATCGAGTACAACAAAGTCCCTCAGATCGAGTATAACAGAGTCCCTCATCGAGTATAACAAAGGCCCTCATCGAGTATAACAAAGTCCTATGATCGAGTATAACAAAGTCCCTCATTGAATATAATAAAGTCCCCTACTCGAGTATCACAAAGTTCTGATCGAGTATAACAAAGTCCCCTGATCGAGTATAACAAAGTCCCCTGAACGATTATAACAAATGCCCTTCATCGAAGTATAAATAAAGCCTTGGTCGAGTAAAATGTGCCCCTGATCGAGTATAACAAAGTCCCCTGATCAAGTATAACAAAAAGTCCCTGATTGAGTATAACAAAGGCCCCTGATCGAGTATAACAAAGTTCCTTATCGAGTAAAACAAAAGTCCCCTGATCGAGTATAACAAAGTCCCCATGATCGAGGATAACAAAGTCCCCTGATCGAGTATAACAAAGGTCCTCAATCGAATATAACAGTCCTATGATCGAGTATAACAAAGTCCCTGATCGAATATATAACAAAGTTCCCCTGATCGAGTATAACAAAGTCCCCTAATCGAAGTATAACAAAGCCCCTTGAACGATTATAACAAATGCCCTTCATCGAGTATAACAAAGTTTCCGGTCGAGTAAAAACAAAGCCCCTTGATCGAGTATAACAAAATCCCTGATTAAGTATAAATAATGTCCCCGATTGAGTAACAAAAGGCCCCAGATCGAGTATAACAAAGTTCCTCGCTTATCGAGTATAACAAAGTCCCCTTGATCGAGTATAACAAAGTCCTCTGATCGAGAATAACAAAGTCCCTGGTCGAGTATAACAAAGCCCTCAATCAAGTATAACAAAGGCCCCTGATCGAGTATAACAAATACCCTGGTCGATTATAACAAAGTCGCCTGATCAGTATAACAAAGGCCCCTCGATCGAATATAACAAAGGTGCTCTTCGGAACGAGTAACAGCGTCTCCCTGATCGAGTATAACAAGTTCCTGATCGAGTATAACAGTCCTCGATCGAGTATAACAAAGTCCCCTGATCGAGAATAAATAAAGTCCTGATCGAATATATAACAAAGCCCCCAATCAAGTATATAACAAATGCCCTGAATGAGTATATAACAAAGACTCCTGGTCGATTATAACAAAGTCCCCTGATCGAGTATAACAAAGGCAACGGATCGAGTATAACAAACTCCTCATCGAAAGTATAACAAAGTCTCCTCATCGAGTTTAACAAAGACCCCTGGTCGAGTATAACAGCGCCTGATCGAGTATAACAAAGGCCCCACCGAGTATACCAAAGGCCTTGATCGAGTATAACAAAGTCCTTGATCGAGCATAACAAAGTCCCCAGGCCGAGTATAACAGCGCTCCCTCAAAGAATATATAAATAAAGGCGCTCGAACGTGTATAACAAAGGCCCTCATCGAGTATAAACAAAGTTCCCTGATCGAGTATAACAAAGCCCCCTGGATCGAGTATAACAAAGTCCCCCTGATCGAGAATAACAAAGTCCCTGATCGAGTATAACAAAGTCCCCTGATCGGGTATAATAAAGACCCCTGATCGAGTATAACGAAGGCCCCCTGATCGATAACAAAGTTCCTATGGTCGAGTATAAACAAAGTCCCTTCATCGAATATGCGCAACAAAAACCCCTGATCGAGTATAACAGTTCCCTATCGAGTTTAACAAAGTCTCGAATCAAGAATAACAAAGGCCCCTTGATCGAGTATATAACAAAGGCCTTGATCGAGTATACCGAAAGGCCTCATCGAGGCAACAAGGGCCCCTGATCGAGTATAACAAAGTCTCCTCATCGAGTTTAACAAAGTCCTCTAATCGAGAATAACAAAGGCCTTTGATCGAGTTTCTAACAAAGGCCCTGATCGAGGAGCAACAGTCCCTTCTACGAGTATAACAAAGTCCCTGGTCGAGTAGCAAGTAACAAAGGCCCTAATCGAGTATAACAAAGTCCGATGATCGACTATAACAGAGTCCCTGATCGAATATAACAATATCCCTGATCGATTGAGTAATAAAGTCCCCTCATCGAGTAGAACAAAGTCCCTCATCGAGTATAACAAAGGCCCTTATCGAGTATATAACAAAGTCTCCTCATCGAATATAACAGTCCCCCATCGAATATAACAAAGACCCCTGATCGAGTATAAATATAGTCCCCTGATCGAGTATAACAGAGTCCCTCATCGAGAGCAACAAAAGGCCCTCATCGAGTATAAGAAAGTCCCATGATCGAGTATAACAAAGTCCCCTCATTGAATATAACAGTTCCCTGATCGAGTATATAACAAAGTCCCTGAACGATTATAACAAATGCCCTTCATCGAGTATAACAAAGTTTCCTGGTCGAGTAAAAACAAAGCCCTTGATCGAGTATAACAAAGTCCCCTGATCAAGTATAACAAAGTCCCCTGATTGAGTATAACAAAGGCGCCTGATCGAGTATAACAAAGATCCTCTTATCGAGTAAAAAACAAAGTCCCCTGATCGAGTATACCGAAAGTCCCCCTGGATCGAGAATAACAACAGTCCCCTGGTCGAAAGTATAACAAAGCCCCCTAATAAAGCATATAACAGCGCTTCTGATCGAGTATAACAAATACCCTGGTCGATTATAACAAAGTCCCTCATCGAGTATGTAAATAAAGGCCCCTGATCGAATATAGTAACAATGGTGCCTCAACGAGTAACAAAAGTCCCCATCGATATAACAAAGGCCCCTGATCGAATATACGAAAAGGTGCCTGGAACGAGTATAACAAAGTCCCCTGATCGAGAACAACAAAGTCCCCTGGACGAATATAACAAAGCCCCCTAACTCAAGTATAACAGCGCTCCCGAATGAGTATAACAAAGACTCCTGGCTATTGATTATAACAAAGTCCCTGATCGAGTATAACAAAGGCACCTGATCGAGTATAAACAGCGCCACTGGATCGAGTATAACAAACTCCTCATCGAGTATAACAAAGTCTCCTCATCGAGTTTAACAAAGACCCTGGTCGAGTATACAAAGGCGCTTGATCGAGTGTAACAAAGGCCCTAATCGAGTATACCAAAGGCCTCGATCGAGTATAACAAAGTCCTTTTGATCGAGTATAACAAAGCCCCTGATCGAGTAAAACAAAAGTCCCCTATCGAGGCAACAAAGGCCCCTACCGAGTATAACAAAGTCCCATGATCGAAAGTATAACAAAGTCCCCCTCATCGAATATAACAAAGTTCCCTAATCGAGTATAGCAAAGTCCCCTGATCGAGTATATAACAAAGTCCCCTGATCGAGTATAACAAAGTCCCTGAACGATTATAACAAATGCCCTCATCGAGTATAAAAAAGTTTCCTGGTCGAGTATAACAAAGCCCTGGATCGAGTAAGAATAAAGTCCCCTAATCAAGTATAACAAAGTCCCCTGATTGAGTATAACAAAGGCCCCTGATCGACTTTTAACAAAAGTCCTCGGATCGAGAGTATAACAAAGTTCCCTGATCGAGTATAACAAAGCCCTGATCGAGTATAACAAAACCCCCTGATCGAGTATAACAAAGTCCCCTGATCGCATAATAAAGGCCCCGATCGAGTATAACAAAGCGCCCTGATCGAGTATAACAGCGCCCCTGATCGAGAGCATAACAAACTCCTTATGGTCGAGTATAACAACAAAGTCCCTCATCGAATATAACAAAGTCCCTTGATCGAGTATAACAAAGTTCTCATCGAGTTTTAACAAAGTCCTCTAATCGAAAATAACAAAGGCCCCCTGATCGAGTATAACAAAGGCCCCTGATCGAGTATAACAAGGGCCCCTGATCGAGTATAACAAAGTCTCCTCATCGAGTTTAACAAAGTCCTCTAATCGAGAATACCAGCGCCTTTGATCGAAGCTTAACAAAGGCCCTCGATCGAGGATAACAAAGTCCCTCACCGAGTATAACAAATTCCCTGATCGAGTATAACAAAAGTCCCTGATCGAGTATAACAAACTCCCTTGGTCGAGGATAACAAAGTCCCCTGATCGAGTATAACAAAGGCCCCTGATCGAGTATAACAAAGTCCCATGATCGAGGGCAACAAAGTCCCTGATCGAATATAACAAAGTCCCTGATCGAGTATAACAAATTCTGATCGAGTAGAACAAAAGTCCCTCATCGAAAGTATAACAGCGCCCTTATCGAAAGTATAAAAAGTCCCATGATCGAGTATAACAAAGTCCCTCATCGAGTATATAACAGAGTCCCTCATCGAGTATAACAAAGGCCCTGCATCGAGTATAACAAAGTCCTGATGATCGAGTATAACAAAGTCTCCTCATCGAGCTTAACAAAGTCCTCAATCGAGAATAACAAAGGCCTTTGATCGAGTTTAACAGCGCCCCTGATCGAGTATAACAAAGTCCCTCACCGAGTATAACAAAGTCCCCTGATCAAGTATAACAAAGTCCCCTGATCGAGTATAACAAACTCCCCCTGGTCGGAGGATAACAAAGTCTCGATCGAGTATATAACAAAGGCTCCCTGATCGAGTATAACAAAGTCCCATGATCGAGTAGCAACAAAGTCCCCTGATCGAATACATAACAAAGTCCCCTGATCGAGTATAACAAAGTCCCCTCATCGAGTAGAACAAAGTCCCCCATCGAGTATAACAAAGCGCCCCTTATCGAGTATAACAAAGTCCCATGATCGAGTATAACAGTCCCCTTATCGAATATAACAAAGACCCCTGATATAGTATAACAAAAGTCCCTGATCGAGTATATAACAGAGTCCCCTCATCGAGTATAACAAAGGCCCCATCGAGTATAACAGTCCCATGATCGAGTATAACAAAGTCCCTCATCGAATATAAATAAAGTCCCCTAATCGAGTATAACAAAGTCCCTGATCGAGTATAACAGTCCCTGATCGAGTATAACAAAGTCCCCTGAACGATTATAACAAATGCCCCTCATCGAGTATAACAAAGTTTTCCTGGTCGAGTAAAACAAAGCCCCTGATCGAGTGTAAACAAAGTCTCCTGATCAAGTATAACAAAGTCCCTGGATTGGTTATAACAAAGGCCCCTGATCGAGTTTAACAAAGTCCCCTGATCGAGAATAACAAAGTCCCTGATCGTGAAAGTATAACAAAGTGCCCTGAGCGGGTATAATAAAGGCCTCCCTGATCGAGTATAACAAAGGCCCTGGACGTCGAGCATAACAAAACTCCTATGGTCGAGTATTAAGCAAAAAGTCCCTCATCGAATATAACAAAGTCCCCCTGATCGAGTATAACAAAGTCCTCGATCGAGAAGAACAAAGTCCCCGGATCGAGTATAGCAAAGTCCTCTGCACGATTATATCAGCGCCTCGATCGAGTATAACAAAGCTTCCTGATCGAGTAAAACAGTTCTCCCTGATCGAAAGTATAACAAAGTCCCTGATCGAGTACAACAGTCCCCTGATTGACTATAAACAGCGCCCCTGATCGAGTTGCAAAGGCCCCCGGATCGCATAACAAAGTCCCCTGGTCGAGTATAACAAAGGCCCCTGATCGAATATAAATAAAGGTGCCTGGACGCGTATAACAGCGCCCCTGATCGAGTATAACAAAGATCTCATCGAAAGTATAAATAAAGACCCTGGTCGAGTATAACAAAGACCCCTGGTCAGAGTATAACAAAGGCGCCTGATAGAGCATAACAAAGGCCCCTGATCGAGTATAAACAGTACCCCTGATCGGAGTATAACAAAGTCCCTGATCGAATAAAACAAAGTCACCCTGATCGAGTATAACTAACTCCCCTGATCGAGTATAACAAAGTCTCTCATCGAGATTAACAGAAGTCTCTTAATCGAGAATAACAAAGGCCTTGATCGAGTTTAACAAAGGCCCTGTTCGAGTATAACAAAGGTCTCTAAAGAGTATAACAACGTCCCTGATCGAGTATTACAGAGTCCCCTAAATCGAGTATAGCACAGAGTCTCTCATCGAGTATAGCAAAGTCCATCGATTTATATAACAAACTCCCCTGATTGAGTATAACAAAGTCTCCTCATCGAGATTAACAAAGTCCTCTTAATCGAGAATAACAAAGGCCTTTAAGAGTTTAACAAAGGCTCCCTGTTCGAGATAACAAAGCCTCTAAAAAGAGTATAAACAAAGGCCACTGATCGAGTATAATAAAGTCCCCGATCGAGTATTACAGAGTCCCTCATCGAGTATAACAGAGTCCTCTTCGAGTATATAACAGCGGCCCTCATCGAGTATAACAAAGTCCCATGATCGAGTATAACAAAGTTCCTCATCGAATATAACAAAGTCCTCCTAATCGAGTATATAACAGTCCCCTGATCGAGTATAAGAAAGTCCCCTGATCGGTATAACAAAGTCCCTGAACGATTATAACAATAAATGCCCTCATCGAGTATAACAAAGTTTCCTTGGTCGAGTATAACAACAAAGTCCCCTGATCAAGTATAACAAAGTCCCTGATTGAGTATAACAAAGGCCCTGATCGAATATAACAAAGGTGTCGAACGAGTATAACAAAGGCCCCTGATCGAGTATACCGAAAGTTCCCTGATCGAGTATAACAAAGCCCCCTGATCGAGTATAACAAAGGCCCTCAAAGAATATAAACAATGGCGCTCTGAACGTATAACGAGTATAACAAAGTCCCAGCATCGAGTATAACAACCTCATCGAATATTAACAAAGTCCCTAATCGAGTATAACAAGTCCCCAGATCGCGTATAACAAAGTCCCCCACCGACTATATAACAAAGTCCCCTGAACGAGTATAACAATGCCCTCATCGAGTATAACAAAGTTTCCTTGATCGTATAACAAAGTCCCCTGATCAAGTATAACAAAGTCCCCTGATTGAGTATAACAAAGGCCCCTGATCGAATATAACAAAGGTGCCTGAACGAGTATAACAAAGGCCCCTCATCGCGTATAACAAAGTTCCCTGATCGAGTATAACAAAGCCCCCTGATCGAGTATAACAAAGGCCCCTCAAAGAATATAACAAAGGCGCCTGAACGTGTATAACAAAGGCCCTTGTTCGAGTATAACAAAGTTCCCTGATCGAGTATAACAAAGCCCCCTGATCGAGTATAACAAAGTCCCCCTGATCGAGAATAACAAAGTCCCCTGATCGAGTATAACAAAGTCCCCTGATCGGGTATAATAAACTCCCATGGTCGAGTATAACAAAGTCCCCTGATCGAATATAACAAAGTCCCCTGATCGAGTATAACAAAGTCTCCTCATCGAGTTTAACAAAGTCCTCGAATCAAGAATAACAAAGGCCCCTGATCGAGTATAACAAAGGCCTCTGATCGAGTATAACAAAGGCCCCTGATCGAGTATAACAAGGGCCCCTGATCGAGTATAACAAAGTCTCCTCATCGAGTTTAACAAAGTCCTCTAATCGAGAATAACAAAGGCCTTTGATCGAGTTTAACAAAGGCCCTGATCGAGTATAACAAAGTCCCCTCACCGAGTATAACAAAGTCCCCTGGTCGAGGATAACAAAGTCCCCTGATCGAGTATAACAAAGGCCCCTAATCGAGTATAACAAAGTCCCATGATCGAGTATAACAAAGTCCCCTGATCGAGTATAACAAAGTCCCCTGAACGATTATAACAAATGCCCTTCATCGAGTATAGCAAAGTTTTCTGGTCGAGTAAAACAAAGCCCCCTAATCGAGTATAACAAAGTCCCCTGATCAAGTATAACAAAGTCCCCTGATTGAGTATAACAAAGGCCCCTGATCGAGTATAACAAAGTTCCCTTATCGAGTATAACAAAGTCCCCTGATCGAGTATAACAAAGTCCCCCTGATCGAAAATAACAAAGTCCCCTGGTCGAGTATAACAAAGCCCCCTAATCAAGTATAACAAAGGCCCCTGATCGAGTATAACAAATACTCCTGGTCGATTATAACAAAGTCGCCTGATCGAGTATAACAAAGGCCCCTGATTGAATATAACAAAGGTGCCTGAACGAGTATAACAAAGGCCCCTGATCGAGTATAACAAAGTTCCCTGATCGAGTATAACAAAGTCCCTTGATCGAGTATAACAAAGTCCCCCTGATCGAGAATAACAAAGTCCCCTGATCGAATATAACAAAGCCCCCTAATCAATTATAACAAAGGCCCCTGAATGAGTATAACAAAGACTCCTGGTCGATTATAACAAAGTCCCCTGATCGAGTATAACAAAGGCACCTGATCGAGTATAACAAAGGCCACTGATCGAGTATAACAAACTCCCCTCATCGAGTATAACAAAGTCTCCTCATCGAGTTTAACAAAGACCCCTGGTCGAGTATAACAAAGGCGCCTTATCGAGTATAACAAAGGCCCCTAATCGAGTATACCAAAGGCCTCTGATCGAGTATAACAAAGTCCTTTGATCGAGTATAACAAAGTCCCCAGGTCGAGTATAACAAAGGCCCTTCAAAGAATATAACAAAGGCGCCTGAACGTGTATAACAAAGGCCCCTGATCGAGTATAACAAAGTTCCCTGATCGAGTAAAACAAAGCCCCCTGATCGGGTATAATAAAGGCCCCTGATCGAGTATAACGAAGGCCCCTGATCGAGCATAACAAACTCCCATGGTCGAGTATAACAAAGTCCCTTCATCGAATATAACAAAAACCCCTGATCGAGTATAACAAAGTCTCCTCATCGAGTTTAACAAAGTCCTCGAATCAAGAATAACAAAGGCCCCTGATCGAGTATAACAAAGGCCTCTGATCGAGAATAACAAAGGCCTTTGATCGAGTTTAACAAAGGCCCCTGATCGAGTATAACAAAGTCCCCTCACCGAGTATAACAAAGTCCCCTGGTCGAGGATAACAAAGTCCACTGATCGAGTATAACAAAGGCCCCTAATCGAGTATAACAAAGTCCCATGATCGAGTATAACAAAGTCCCCTGATCGAATATAACAAAGTCCCCTGATCGAGTAGAACAAAGTCCCCTGATCAAGTAGAACAAAGTCCCCTCATCGAGTATAACAAAGGCCCCTTATCGAGTATAACAAAGTCCCATGATCGAGTATAACAAAGTCCCTCATCGAATATAACAAAGACCCCTGATCGAGTATAACATAGTCCCCTGATCGAGTATAACAGAGTCCCCTCATCGAGTATAACAAAAGCCCCTCATCGAGTATAACAAAGTCCCATGATCGAGTATAACAAAGTCCCCTCATTGAGTATAACAAAGTCCCCAAATCGAGTATAACAAAGTCCCCTGATCAGTATAACAAAGTCCCTGATCGAGTATAACAAAGCCCCCTGATCGAGTATAACAAAGCCCTGATCGAGTTCCCCTGATCGAGTATAACAAGTCCCCTGATCGAGTATAACAAAGTCCCCTGATCGGGTATAATAAAGGCCCCTGATCGAGTATAACAAAGGCCCCTGATCGAGATAACAAACTCCCATGGTCAAGTATAACAAAGTCCCTTCATCGAATATAACAAAGTCCCCTGATCGAGTATAACAAAGTTTCCTCATCGAGTTTAACAAAGTCCTCGAATCAAGAATAACAAGGCCCCTGATCGAGTATAACAAAGGCCTCTGATCGAGTATAACAAAGGCCCCTGATCGAGTATAACAAGGGCCCCTGATCGAGTATAACAAAGTCTCCTCATCGAGTTTAACAAAGTCCTCTAATCGAGAATAACAAAGGCCTTTGATCGAGTTTAACAAAGGCCCCTGATGGAGTATAACAAAGTCCCCTCACCGAGTATAACAAAGTCCCCTGGTCGAGGATAACAAAGTCCCCTGATCGAGTATAACAAAGGCCCCTAATCGAGTATAACAAAGTCCCATGATCGAGTATAACAAAGTCCCCTAATCGAATATAACAAAGTCCCCTGATCGAGTACAACAAAGTCCCCTGATCGAGTATAACAGAGTCCCCTCATCGAGTATAACAAAGGCCCCTCATCGAGTATAACAAAGTCCCATGATCGAGTATAACAAAGTCCCCTCATTGAATATAACAAAGTCCCCTACTCGAGTATCACAAAGTTCCCTGATCGAGTATAACAAAGTCCCCTGATCGAGTATAACAAAGTCCCCTGAACGATTATAACAAATGCCCTTCATCGAGTATAACAAAGTTTCCTGGTCGAGTAAAACAAAGCCCCCGATCGAGTATAACAAAGTCCCCTGATCAAGTATAACAAAGTCCCCTGATTGAGTATAAAGGGCCTGAGTATAACAAAGTTCTTTATCGGCAAAACAAAGTCCCCTGATCGAGTATAAAAAAGCTCCCTGATCGAGTATAACAAAGTCCCCTGATCGAGTATAACAAAGGCCCCTAATCGAATATAACAAAGTCCCATGATCGAGTATAACAAAGTCCCCTGATCGAATATAACAAAGTTCCCTGATCGAGTATAACAAAGTCCCCTAATCGAGTATAACAAAGTCCCCTGAACGATTATAACAAATGCCCTTCATCGAGTATAACAAAGTTTCCTGGTCGAGTAAAACAAAGCCCCCTGATCGAGTATAACAAAATCCCCTGATTAAGTATAACAAAGTCCCCTGATTGAGTATAACAAAGGCCCCAGATCGAGTATAACAAAGTTCCCTTATCGAGTATAACAAAGTCCCCTGATCGAGTATAACAAAGTCCCCCTGATCGAGAATAACAAAGTCCCCTGGTCGAGTATAACAAAGCCCCCTAATCAAGTATAACAAAGGCCCCTGATCGAGTATAACAAATACTCCTGGTCGATTATAACAAAGTCGCCTGACGTGTATAACAAAGGCCCCTGATCGAATATAACAAAGGTGCCTGAACGAGTATAACAAAGGCCCCTGATCGAGTATAACAAAGTTCCCTGATCGAGTATAACAAAGTCCCTTGATCGAGTATAACAAAGTCCCCCTGATCGAGAATAACAAAGTCCCCTGATCGAATATAACAAAGCCCCCTAATCAAGTATAACAAATGCCCCTGAATGAGTATAACAAAGACTCCTGGTCGATTATAACAAAGTCCCCTGATCGAGTATAACAAAGGCACCTGATCGAGTATAACAAACTCCCCTCATCGAGTATAACAAAGTCTCCTCATCGAGTTTAACAAAGACCCCTGGTCGAGTATAACAAAGGCGCCTGATCGAGTATAACAAAGGCCCCTAATCGAGTATACCAAAGGCCTCTGATCGAGTATAACAAAGTCCTTTGATCGAGTATAACAAAGTCCCCAGGCCGAGTATAACAAAGGCCCCTCAAAGAATATAACAAAGGCGCCTGAACGTGTATAACAAAGGCCCCTGATCGAGTATAACAAAGTTCCCTGATCGAGTATAACAAAGCCCCCTGATCGAGTATAACAAAGTCCCCCTGATCGAGAATAAGAAAGTCCCCTGATCGAGTATAACAAAGTCCCCTGATCGGGTATAATAAAGACCCCTGATCGAGTATAACGAAGGCCCCTGATCGAGCATAACAAACTCCCATGGTCGAGTATAACAAAGTCCCTTCATCGAATATAACAAAAACCCCTGATCGAGTATAACAAAGTCTCCTCATCGAGTTTAACAAAGTCCTCGAATCAAGAATAACAAAGGCCCCTGATCGAGTATAACAAAGGCCTCTGATCGAGTATAACAAAGGCCCCTCATCGAGTATAACAAGGGCCCCTGATCGAGTATAACAAAGTCTCCTCATCGAGTTTAACAAAGTCCTCTAATCGAGAATAACAAAGGCCTTTGATCGAGTTTAACAAAGGCCCCTGATCGAGTATAACAAAGTCCCTTCTACGAGTATAACAAAGTCCCCTGGTCGAGTATAACAAAGGCCCCTAATCGAGTATAACAAAGTCCCATGATCGACTATAACAGAGTCCCCTGATCGAATATAACAATATCCCCTGATCGATTATAACAAAGTCCCCTCATCGAGTAGAACAAAGTCCCCTCATCGAGTATAACAAAGGCCCCTTATCGAGTATAACAAAGTCTCCTCATCGAATATAACAAAGTCCCCTCATCGAATATAACAAAGACCCCTGATCGAGTATAACATAGTCCCCTGATCGAGTATAACAGAGTCCCCTCATCGAGTATAACAAAGGCCCCTCATCGAGTATAACAAAGTCCCCTCATTGAATATAACAAAGTTCCCTGATCGAGTATAACAAAGTCCCCTGATCGAGTATAACAAAGTCCCCTGAACGATTATAACAAATGCCCTTCATCGAGTATAACAAAGTTTCCTGGTCGAGTAAAACAAAGCCCCCTGATCGAGTATAACAAAGTCCCTGATCAAGTATAACAAAGTCCCCTGATTGAGTATAACAAAGGCGCCTGATCGAGTATAACAAAGATCCCTTATCGAGTAAAACAAAGTCCCCTGATCGAGTATAACAAAGTCCCCCTGATCGAGAATAACAAAGTCCCCTGGTCGAGTATAACAAAGCCCCCTAATAAAGTATAACAAAGGCCCCTGATCGAGTATAACAAATACTCCTGGTCGATTATAACAAAGTCCCCTCATCGAGTATAACAAAGGCCCCTGATCGAATATAACAATGGTGCCTGAACGAGTATAACAAAGTCCCCTGATCGAGTATAACAAAGGCCCCTGATCGAATATAACAAAGGTGCCTGAACGAGTATAACAAAGTCCCCCTGATCGAGAATAACAAAGTCCCCTGATCGAATATAACAAAGCCCCCTAATCAAGTATAACAAAGGCCCCTGAATGAGTATAACAAAGACTCCTGGTCGATTATAACAAAGTCCCTGATCGAGTATAACAAAGGCACCTGATCGAGTATAACAAAGGCCACTGATCGAGTATAACAAACTCCCCTCATCGAGTATAACAAAGTCTCATCATCATCGAGTATAACAAAGGCGCCTGATCGAGTATAACAAAGGCCCCTAATCGAGTATACCAAAGGCCTCTGATCGAGTATAACAAAGTCCTTTGATCGAGTATAACAAAGCCCCCTGATCGAGTAAAACAAAGTCCCCTCATCGAGTATAACAAAGGCCCCTCATCGAGTATAACAAAGTCCCATGATCGAGTATAACAAAGTCCCCTCATCGAATATAACAAAGTTCCCTAATCGAGTATAGCAAAGTCCCCTGATCGAGTATAACAAAGTCCCCTGATCGAGTATAACAAAGTCCCCTGAACGATTATAACAAATGCCCCTCATCGAGTATAAAAAAGTTTCCTGGTCGAGTATAACAAAGCCCCCTGATCGAGTATAACAAAGTCCCCTAATCAAGTATAACAAAGTCCCCTGATTGAGTATAACAAAGGCCCCTGATCGACTTTAACAAAAGTCCCTGATCGAGTATAACAAAGTTCCCTCGATCGAGTATGTAACAAAGCCCTGATCGAGTATAACAAAGTCCCTGATCGAGTATAACAAAGGTCCCCTGATCGGCATAATAAAGGCCCTGATCGAGTATAACAAAGCCCCTGGATCGAATATAATAAACTCCCCCTGATCGAGAATAACAAAGTCCCCTGATCGAGTATAACAAAGTCCCCTCATCGAATATAACAAAGTCCCCTGATGGAGTATAACAAAGTCTCCTCATCGAGTTTAACAAAGTCCTCTAATCGACAATAACAAAGGCCCTGATCGAGTATAACAAAGGCCCCTGATCGAGTATAACAAGGGCCCCTGATCGAGTATAACAAAGTCTCCTCATCGAGTTTAACAAAGTCCTCTAATCGAGAATAACAAAGGCCTCTGATCGAGTTTAACAAAGTCCCCTGATCGAGTATAACAAAGTCCCCTCACCGAGTATAACAAAGTCGTCTGATCGAGTATAACAAAGTCCCTTGATTGAGTATAACAAACTCCCCTGGTCGAGGATAACAGAGTCCCCTCCTCGAGTATAACAAAGGCCCCTCATCGAGTATAACAAAGTCCCATGATCGAGTATAAAAAAGTCCCCTCATCGAATATAACAAAGTCCCCTGCTCGAGTATAACAAATTCCCTGATCGAGTAGAACAAAGTCCCCTCATCGAGTATAAAAAAGCCCCTCATCGAGTATAACAAAGTCCCTTGATCGAGAATAACAAAGTCCCTCATCGAATATAACAAAGTCCCCTGATCGAGTATAACAAGTCCCCTAATCGAGTATAACAAAGCCCCCTGATCGAGTATAACAAAGTCTCCTCATCGAAGTTTAACAAAGTCCTAATCGAGAATAACAAAGGCTTTGATCGAGTTAACAAAGGCCCTGATCGAGTATAACAAAGTCCTCACCGAGTATAACAGTCCCTGGATCGAGTATAACAAAGTCCCCTGACGAGTATAACAACTCTATCGAGGATAACAAAGTCCTCTGATCGAGTATATAACAAAGGGCTCCTGATCGATATAACAAAAGTCCTATGATCGAGTATAACAAAAGTCCTTGATCGAATATGTCAAAGTCCCTGATCGAGTATAACAAAGTCTCATCGAGAGGAACAAAGTCCCCTCATCGAGTATAACAAAGGCCCTTATCGAGTATAACAGTCCCATGATCGAGTATAACAAAAGTCCTCATCGAATATAACAAAGACCCTGATATAGTATAACAAAGTCCCCTGATCGAGTATAACAGAGTCCCTCATCGAGTATACAGCACCCCTGCATCGAGTATAACAAAGTCCCATGCGATCGAGTAGCAACAAAGTCCCTCATCGAATATAACAAAGTCCCCTAATCGAGTATAACAAAGTCCTTGATCGAGTATAACAAAGTCCCCTGATCGAGTATAATGTCCCTGAACGATTATACTAAATGCCCTCATCGAGTATACAAAGTTTCTGGTCGAGTAAACAAAGCCCCTGATCGAGTGTAAATGCTCTGACTGCTATAACAAAGTCCCTCGATTGAGGATATAACAGCGGCCCCTGATCGAGTTTACTGGAAAGTCCCCCTGATCGAGTAACAACAAAGTCCTGATCGAAAAGAGTAACAAAGTGCCCTGAGCGGGTATAATAAAGCGTCTCGATCATATAACAGCGTCCCTTGATCGAGTATAACAACCCTATGGTCGAGTATTACAAAAGTCCCCCATCGAATATAACAAAGTCCCCTGATCGAGTATAACAAAAGTCCCTGATCGAGAAATAAACAAAGTCCTCGATCAGAGTATAAAAGTCCTCTGCACGATCCCCTGATCGAGTATAACAAAGTCCCAACATCGAGAATAACAAAGTCCCCTGATCGAGTATAACAAAATCCCTGATCGAATATAAGAAAGTCCCTGATCGACTATAACAAATTCCCTGATCGAAAATAACAAAGTCCTCTGATGGAGTATAACAAAGCCCCTGATCGAGTATAACAAAGACCCATGATCGAATACAACAAAGTCCTTTATCGAGTATAACAAAGGCCCCAGGAAGAGTGTAAAAGGCCTCTGATCGAGTATAACAAAGTCCCAATATCGAGTATAACAAAGCCCCTGATCGAGTATAACAAAGTCCACTGATCGAGTAGAACAAAGTCCCTTATCGAGTATAACAAGGCCCTCAACGAGTATAACAAAGGGCCCTGATCGGGTTTAAGAAAGTCCCTTGATCGAGTATAACAAAGCCCTTGATCGAGTATGACAAAGTCCCTCATCGAGTATAACAGAGTTCCTCATCAGGTATAACAAACGCCGCTGATCGAGTATAACACAGGCCCCATGATCGAGTATAACAAAGTCAACTGATCGAGTATAACAAAGCCCCTGATCGAGTATAACAAAGTCCCTGATCAGAGTATAACAGAGTCTCCTCATCGAGTATAACAAACTCCCTCATCGAGTATAACAAAGGTCCCTTGATCGAGTATAACAAAGTCCCTTGATCGAGTATAAAAAGTCCCTCATCAGGTATAACAAAGTCCCCTCATCAGGTATAACAATGTCCCTGATAGAGTATAACAGCTCTCTCATCGAGTATAACAAAGTCCCTGATCGAGTATAACAAAGTCCCTGATCGCATATAAGAAAGTCCCTGATCGAGTATAACAAAGCCCCTCATCAAGTATAACAAAGCCCCTCATCGAGTATAAAAAGCCCCTGGTCGAGTATAACAAAGTCCTCTGGTCGAGAATAACAAGAGTCCTATGATCGAGTATAACAAAGAGCCCCTGATCGAGTATACCAAAGGCCCTGGTCGAGTATAACAAAGTCCCTGATCGAGTATAACAAAGTCTCCTCATCGAGTATCACAAAGTCCTCTAATCGAGTACAACAAAGTCCCTGATCGAGTATAACAAAGACCCTGATCGAGTATAACAAAGTCCCTTGATCGAGTATAAGAAAGCCCCTAATCGAGTATAACAAAGTCCCTGATCAGGTATAACAAAAGTCCCAAGATAGAGTATAACAAAGTCCCTAATCGAGTATAAAAATGCCCTCATGGAATATAAGAAAGTCCCCTGATCAGGTATAACAAAGATCCTTTAGAGTATAAGAATGGCCCTGATCGAAAATAACAAAGTCCTCTAATCGAGCACAACAAAGCCCCCTGATCTAGTATAACAAAGGCCACCTGATCGAATACAAGAAAATCACCTGATCGAGCATAACAAAGACCCTTAATGGAGTATAACAATAGCCCCTGATCAGGTATAACAAAGGCACCTCATCGAGTATAACAAAGTCCCGTGATCGAGTATAACAAAGGCCCTAATCGAGTATAACCAAGGCCCCTCATCGACTATAACAAAGTCCCCACATCGAGTGCTCCCTGATCGAGTATTACAAAGCCCTGATCGAGTATAACAAAGTCCCTCATCGAGTATAGCAAAGCCCTGTCATCGAGAGTAAACAGGCCCCCCTCATTGAGTATAAAAATGCCCCTGGTCAGTATAACAAAGTCCCTAGTCGATTATAACAAACTCCCATGATCGAGTATAACAAAGTCCCTCATCGAGTAACAGAGTTCCCTATCGAGTATAACAAACGCCCTGATCGAGTATAACAGTCCCTGATCCAGATAAACAAAGTCCCCTAATGGAGTATAACAGCCCGATCGAGTATAACAAAGTCAACTGATCGAGTATAACAAAGCCCCTAATCGAGTATAACAAAGTCCTGACTGAAGATAACGAGTGCCCTCATCGAGTATAACAAACTGCCTCATCGAGTATAACAAAGGCCTTTATCGAGTATAACAAAGGCCTCATCGAGTATAAAAAGCCCCTGGTCGAGTATAACAAAGTCCCTGATCGAGTAGAAGAGTCCCTGATCGATTATATCTAAGTCCTGACTGTATAACAAAGTCCCTGATCGGAGTATAACAAACCTCTATCGAGTATAACAAAGTCCCTGATCAGTATGACAAATCCCTTCATCGAATATAACAAAGGCCCTGATCGAGTATAACAAAGTCCCTTGATCGAGTATAACAAAGGCCCCTCATCGAGTATATAACAAAGGCCCCTATCGAGTATAAAAATATCCCTGATCGAGTAAAAAGTCTGATCGAATATAACAAAGTCCCCTGATCGAGAATAACAGCCCTGATCGAGTATAACAAAGTCCCTGATCGAGTATAACAGTCCCTCATCGAGTATAACAAAGTCCGATAGGAAACCAAGGCCCTCATCGTCTATAACAAAGCTCCACATCGAGTGTAACAAATTCTAATCGAGTATAGCAAAGCCGCTGATCGAGTATAACAAAGTCCCTGATCGAATATAACAAAGTCCCTGATCGAGTATAACAAAGTCCACTGTTCGAGCATAACAAAGTCCCCTGATAGAGTATAACAAAGCTCTCTGATCGAGTATAACAAATTCACCTGATCGAATAACAAAGTTCCTGATCGAGTATAACAAAGGCCTCTCATCGAATATAACAAAGCCCCTGGTCGAGTATAACAAAGTCCCTGGTCGATCATAACAAACTCCCATGATCGAGTATATAACAAAGGCCCCTGATCGAGTATAAGGATGTCCCTGATCGAGTATAACAGCCTTGATCGAGTATAACAAAGTCCTTTCATCGAGAACAGAGTTCCTCATCAGTATACCAAAAGCCCTGATCGAGAATAACAAAGGCCCCTAATCGAGTATAAGGATGTCCCTGATCGAGTATAACAGCCCCTTGATCGAGTATAACAAAGTTCTTTCATCGAGTATAACAGAGTCCCTCATCGAGTATAACAAACGCCCTGATCGAGAATAACAAAGGCCCTGATCGAGTGTAACAAAGTCCCACGAGAGTAACAGCCCTCAATCGAGTATATTGAAAGACACTTTAATGGAGAGGAATGGCCCTGGATCGAGTATAAAAAAGCCCCCTGATCGAGTTTAACAAAGTCCCCTGATCGAATATAACAAAGTCCCCTCATCGAGTATAACAAAGCCCTCTCATCGAGTATAACAGAGCCCCCTCATTGAGTATAAAAAAGCCCCCTGGTCGAGTATAACAAAGTCCCCTGGTCGATTATAACAAACTCCTATGATCGAGTATAACAAAGTCCCCTCATCGAGTATAACAGAGTTCCCTCATCGAGTATAACAAACGCCCTTGATCGAGTATAACAAAGTCCCCTGATCCAGTACAACAAAGTCCCCGAATGAAGTATAGCAAAGCCCCCTGATCGAGTATAACAAAGTCAACTGATCGAGTATAACAAGGCCCCCTGATCGAGTATAACAAAGTCCCCTGATCAAGTATAACAGAGTCCCCTCATCGAGTATAACAAACAGCCCTCATCGAGTATAACAAAGGCCCCTTATCGAGTATAACAAAGGCCCCTCATCGAGTATAAAAAGCCCCCTGGTCGAGTATAACAAAGTCCCCTGATCGAGTAGAAAAAGTCCCCTGATCGATTATATCTAAGTCCCCTGATCGAGTATAACAAAGTCCCCTGATCCAGTATAACAAAATCCCTTCATCGAGTATAACAAAGTCCCCTCATCGAGTATAACAAAGTCCCCTCATCAAGCATAACAAATTCCCCTGATAGAGTATAACAAAACCCCTCATCGAGTATAAAAAAGAACCATGATCGAGTATAACAAAGTCCCCTGATCGAGTATAAAAAAGCCCCCTGATCGAGTATAACAAAGTCCCCTGGTCGAGTATAACAAAGTATCCTGATCGAGTATAACAAAGTCCCCTGTTCGAGTATAACAAAGATCCCTGATCGAGTATAACAAAGCCCCCTGATCGAGTATAACAAAGTCCCAACATCGAGTATAACAAAGTCCCCTGATCGAGTATACCAAAATCCCCTGATCGAATATAAGAAAGTCCCCTGATCGACTATAACAAAATCCCCTGATCGAAAATAACAAAGTCCTCTGATGGAGTATAAAAAAGCCCCCTGATCGAGTATAACAAAGGCCCATGATCGAATACAAAAAAGTCCCCTTATCGAGTATAACAAAGACCCCAGGAAGAGTAAAAAAAAGGCCCCTGATCGAGGATAACAAAGTCCCAATATCGAGTATAACAAAGCCCCCTGATCGAGTATAACAAAGTCCACTGATCGAGTAGAACAAAGTCCCCTTATCGAGTATAACAAAGGCCCCTCAACGAGTATAACAAAGGCCCCTGATCGAGTTTAAGAAAGTCCTCTGATCGAGTATAACAAAGCCCCTTGATCGAGTATAACAAAGTCCCCTCATCGAGTATAACAGAGTTCCCTCATCGAGTATAACAAACGCCGCTGATCGAGTATAACACAGGCCCCTGATCGAGTGTAACAAAGTCCCAAGATCGAGTATAACAAAGCTACCTGATCGAGTATAACAAAGTCCCCTCATCGAGTATAACAAAGTCCCCTCATCGAGTACAACAAAGTCCCCTGATCGAATATAACAAAGCCCCATGATCGAGTATAACAAAGTCAACTGATCGAGTATAACAAAGCCCCCTGATCGAGTATAACAAAGTCCCCTGATCAAGTATAACAGAGTCTCCTCATCAAGTATAACAAACTCCCCTCATCGAGTATAACAAAGGCCCCTGATCGAGTATAACAAAGTCCCCTGATCGAGTATAACAAAGTCCCCTGATCGAATATAAGAAAGTCCCCTGATCGAGTATAAAAAAGCCACCTGATCGAGAAAAACAAAGTCCCCTGATAGAAATATAAAAAAGTTCCCTGGTCAAGTATAACAAAGTCCCCTGGTCAAGTATAACAAAGTCCCCTGATCGAGTATAACAAAGTCCCCTGATCGAGTATAACAAAGTCCCCTGATCGAATATAAGAAAGTCCCCTGATCGAGTATAACAAGAGCCCCCTCATCACGTATAACAAAGCCCCCTCATCGAGTATAAAAAAGCCCCCTGGTCGAGTATAACAAAGTCCCCTGGTCGAGAATAACAAAGTCCTATGATCGAGTATAACAAAGGCCCTGATCGAGTATACCAAAGGCCCCTGGTCGAGTATAACAAAGTCCTCTGATCGAGTATAACAATGTCTCCTCATCGAGTATCACAAAGTCCTCTAATCGAGTATAACAAAGTCCCTTGATCGAGTATAAGAAAGCCCCCTAATCGAGTATAACAAAGTCCCCTGATCGAGTATAACAAAGTCCCCTGATTGAATACAACAAAGTCCCCTGATCGAATATAACAAAGCCCCATGATCGAGTATAACAAAGTCAAATGATCGAGTATAACAAAGCCCCCTGATCGAGTATAAAAAGTCCCTGATCAAGTATAACAGAGTCTCCTCATCGAGTATAACAAACTCCCCTCATCGAGTAAAACAAAGGCCCCTGATCGAGTATAACAAAGTCCCTTGATCGAGTATAACAAAGGCCCCTCATCGAGTATAACAAAGGCCCCTCATCGAGTATAACAATGTCCCCTGATCGAGTAAAAAAAAGTCCCCTGATCGATTATAACAAAGTCCCCTGATCGAGAATAACAAAGTCCCCTGATCGAGTATAACAAAGTCCCCTCATCGAGTATAACAAAGTCCCCTCATCGAGTATAACAAAGTCCCCTGATAGAGTATAACAAAGCTCTCTGATTTAGTATAACAAATTCACCTGATCGAGTATAACAAAGTTCCCCGATCGAGAATAACAAAGCCCTCTCATCGAGTATAACAAAGCCCCCTGGTCGAGTATAACAAAGTCCCCTGGTCGATCATAACAAACTCCCATGATCGAATATAACAACGGCCCCTGATCGAGTATAACAAAGCCCCTTGATCGAGTATAACAAAGTCCTTTCATCGAGTATAACAGAGTTCCCTCGTCGAGTATAACAAATGCCCCTGATCGAGTATAACAAAGGCCCCTGATCGAGTGTAACAAAGTCCAAAGATCGAGTATAACAATGTCCCCTGATCGAGTACAACAAAGTCCCCTGATCGTGTATAACAAAGTCCCCTGATCGAGTATAACAAAGTCCCCTGGTCGAGAATAACAAAGTCCCCTGATCGAGTATAAATAAGCCACCTGATCGAGAAAAACAAAGTCCCCTGATAGAAATATAACAAAGTCCCCTGGTCAAGTATAACAATGTCCCCTGATCGAGTATAACAAAGACCCTTAATGGAGTATAAGAATGCCCCTCATCGAAAATAACAAAGTCCTCTAATCGAGCATAACAAAGCCCCCTGATCGAGTATAACAAAGACCCTTAATGGAGTATTACAATAGCCCCTGATCGAGTATAACAAAGTCCCCTGATCGAGTATAACAAAGTCCCCTGATCGAATATAAGAAAGTCCCCTGATCGAGTATAACAAAGCCCCTTCATCACGTATAACAAAGCCCCCTCATCGAGTATAAAAAAGCCCCCTGGTCGAGTATAACAAAGTCCCCTGGTCGAGAATAACAAAGTCATATGATCGAGTATAACAAAGGCCCCTGATCGAGTATACCAAAGGCCCCTGGTCGAGTATAACAAAGTCCCCTGATCGAGTATAACAAAGTCTCCTCATCGAGTATCACAAAGTCCTCTAATCGAGTATAACAAAGTCCCCTGATCGAGTATAACAAAGACCCCTGATCGAGTATAACAAAGTCCCTTGATCGAGTATAAGAAAGCCCCCTAATCGAGTATAACAAAGTCCCCTGATCGAGTATAACAAAGTCCCAATATCGAGTATAACAAAGTCCCCTGATCGAGTATAACACTGGCCCCTCATGGAATATAAGAAAGTCCCCTGATCGAGTATAACAAAGATCCTTAATGGAGTATAAGAATGGCCCTGATCGAAAATAACAAAGTCCTCTAATCGAGCACAACAAAGCCCCCTGATCGAGTATAACAAAGGCCACCTGATCGAATACAAGAAAATCACCTGATCGAGTATAACAAAGACCCTTAATGGAGTATAACAATAGCCCCTGATCGAGAATAACAAAGTCCCCTGATCGAATATAAGAAAGTCCCCTGTTTGAGTATAACAAAAACCCCTGATCGAGTATAACAAGGCACCTCATCGAGTATAACAAAGTCCTGTGATCGAGTATAACAAAGGCCCTAATCGAGTATATCCAAGGCCCCTCATCGACTATAACAAAGTCCCCACATCGAGTGTAACAAATCCCCTGATCGAGTATTACAAAGCCCCTGATCGAGTATAACAAAGTCCCCTCATCGAGTATATAAAAGCCCCCTGATCGAGTTTAACAAAGTCCCCTGATCGAATATAACAAAGTCCCCTGATCGAGTATAACAAAGCCCTCTCATCGAGAATAACAGAGCCCCCTCATTGAGTATAAAAAAGCCCCCTGGTCGCGGATAACAAAGTCCCCTGGTCGATTATAACAAACTCCCATGATCGGGTATAACAAAGTCCCCTCATCGAGTATAACAAACTGCCCTCATCGAGTATAACAAAGGCCCCTTATCGAGTATAACAAAGGCCCCTCACCGAGTATAAAAAGCCCCCTGGTCGAGTATAACAAAGTCCCCTGATCGAGTAGAAAAAGTCCCCTGATCGATTATATCTAAGTCCCCTGATCGAGTATAACAAAATCCACTCATCGAGTATACAAAATCCCTTCATCGAGTATAACAAAGTCCCCTCATCGAGTATAACAAAGTCCCCTCATCAAGCATAACAAATTCCCCTGATAGAGTATAACAAAGCCCCTCATCGAGTATAAAAACGACCTATGATCGAGTATAACAAAGTCCCCTGATCGAGTATAAAAAGCCCCCTAATCGAGTATAACAAAGTCCCCTGGTCGAGTATAACAAAGTATCCTGATCGAGTATAATAAAGTCCCCTGATCGAGTATAACAAAGATCCCTGATCGAGTATAAGAAAGCCCCCTGATCGAGTATAATAAAGCCCTCTGGTCGAGTATAACAAAGTCCCCTGATCGAATATATGAAAGTCCCCCGATCGAGAATAACAAAGTCCCTTAATGGAGTATAACAATGGCCCCTGATCGAGTATAACAAAGTCCCAAGATCGAGTATAACAAAGTCCCCTGATCGAGTATAACAAAATCCCCTGATCGAATATAAGAAAGTCCCCTGATCGACTATAACAAAGGCCCCTGATCGAGTATAACAAAGTCCCTTGATCGAGTAAAACAAAGTCCCCTCATCGAGTATAAAAAGTCCCCTGATCGAGTACAACAAAGTCCCCTGATCAAATATAACAAAGCCCCATAATCGAGTATAACAAAGTCCCCTGATCGAGTATAACAAAGCCCCTTGAACGAGTATAACAAAGTCCCCTCATCGAGTATAACAGAGTTCCCTCATCGAGTATAACAAACGCCGCTGATCGAGTATAACACAGGCCCCTAATCGAGTGTAACAAAGTCCCAAGATCGAGTATAATAAAGCTACCTGATCGAGTATAACAGAGTCCCCTCATCGAGTATAACAAAGTCCCCTGATCGAATATAACAAAGCCCCATGATCGAGTATAACAAAGTCAACTCATCGAGTATAACAAAGCCCCCTGATCGAGTATAACAAAGTCCCCTGATCAAGTATAACAGAGTCTCCTCATCGAGTATAACAAACTCCCCTGATCGAGTATAACAAAGGCCCCTGATCGAGTATAACAAAGTCCCTTGATCGAGTATAACAAAGGCCCCTCATCGAGTATAACAAAGGCCCCTCATCGAGTATAACAAAGTCCCCTGATCGAGTAAAAAAAGTCCCCTGATCGATTATAACAAAGTCCCCTGATCGAGAATAACAAAGTCCCCTGATCGAGTATAACAAAGTCCCCTCATCGAGTATAACAAAGTCCCCTCATCGAGTATAACAAAGTCCCTGATAGAGTATAACAAAGCTCTCTGATCGAGTATAACAAATTCACCTGATCGAGTATAACAAAGTTCCCTAATCGAGAATAACAAAGCCCTCTCATCGAGTATAACAAAGACCCATGGTCGAGTATAACAAAGTCCCCTGGGCGAATATAAGAAAGTCCTCTGAACGAGTATAACAAAGCCCCCTCATCAAGTATAACAAAGCCCCCTCATCGAGTATAAAAATGCCCCCTGGTCGAGTATAACAAAGTCCTATGATCGAGTATAACAAAGGCCCCTCATCGAGTATACCAAAGGCCCCTGGTCGAGTATAACAAAGTCCCCTGATCGAGTATAACAAAGTCTCCTCATCGAGTATAACAAAGTCCTCTAATCGAGTATAACAAAGTCCCCTGATCGAGTATAACAAAGACCCTTGATCGAGTATAACAAAGTCCCTTGATCGAGTATAAGAAAGCACCCTAATCGAGTATAAGAAATTCCCCTGATCGAGTATAACAAAGTCCCAAGATCGAGTATAACAAAGTCCCGTGATCGAGTATAACAAAGGCCCCTCATGGAATATAAGAAAGTCCCCTGATCGAGTATAACAAAGATCTTTAATGGAGTATAAGAATGGCCCTGATCAAAAATAACAAAGTCCTCTAATCGAGCACAACAAAGCCCCCTAATCGAGTATAACAGAGTCCCCTCATCGAGTATAACAAAGTCCCCTGATCGAATATAACAAAGCCCCATGATCGAGTATAACAAAGTCAACTCATCGAGTATAACAAAGCCCCCTGATCGAGTATAACAAAGTCCCCTGATCAAGTATAACAGAGTCTCCTCATCGAGTATAACAAACTCCCCTGATCGAGTATAACAAAGGCCCCTGATCGAGTATAACAAAGTCCCTTGATCGAGTATAACAAAGGCCCCTCATCGAGTATAACAAAGGCCCCTCATCGAGTATAACAAAGTCCCCTGATCGAGTAAAAAAAGTCCCCTGATCGATTATAACAAAGTCCCCTGATCGAGAATAACAAAGTCCCCTGATCGAGTATAACAAAGTCCCCTCATCGAGTATAACAAAGTCCCCTCATCGAGTATAACAAAGTCCCTGATAGAGTATAACAAAGCTCTCTGATCGAGTATAACAAATTCACCTGATCGAGTATAACAAAGTTCCCTGATCGAGAATAACAAAGCCCTCTCATCGAGTATAACAAAGACCCATGGTCGAGTATAACAAAGTCCCCTGGTCGAATATAAGAAAGTCCTCTGAACGAGTATAACAAAGCCCCCTCATCAAGTATAACAAAGCCCCCTCATCGAGTATAAAAAAGCCCCCTGGTCGAGTATAACAAAGTCCTATGATCGAGTATAACAAAGGCCCCTCATCGAGTATACCAAAGGCCCCTGGTCGAGTATAACAAAGTCCCCTGATCGAGTATAACAAAGTCTCCTCATCGAGTATAACAAAGTCCTCTAATCGAGTATAACAAAGTCCCCTGATCGAGTATAACAAAGACCCTTGATCGAGTATAACAAAGTCCCTTGATCGAGTATAAGAAAGCCCCCTAATCGAGTATAAGAAATTCCCCTGATCGAGTATAACAAAGTCCCAAGATCGAGTATAACAAAGTCCCCTGATCGAGTATAACAAAGGCCCCTCATGGAATATAAGAAAGTCCCCTGATCGAGTATAACAAAGATCTTTAATGGAGTATAAGAATGGCCCTGATCAAAAATAACAAAGTCCTCTAATCGAGCACAACAAAGCCCCCTAATCGAGTATAACAAAGGCCACCTGATCGAATACAAGAAAATCACCTGATCGCGTATAACAAAGACCCTTAACGGAGTATAACAATAGCCCCTGATCGAGTATAACAAAGTCCCCTGATCGAATATAAGAAAGTCCCCTGATTGAGTATAACAAAATCCCATGATCGAGTATAACAAAGGCACCTCATCGAGTATAACAAAGTCCCGTGATCGAGTATAACAAAGGCCCTAATCGAGTATATCCAAGGCCACTCATCGACTATAACAAAGTCCCCACATCGAGTGTAACAAATCCCCTGATCGAGTATTACAAAGCCCCTGATCGAGTATAACAAAGTCCCCTCATCGAGTATAAAAAAAAACCCTGATCGAGTTTAACAAAGTCCCCTGTTCGAATATAACAAAGTCCCATGATCGAGTATAACAAAGCCCTCTCATCGAGTATAACAGAGCCCCCTCATTGAGTATATAAAAGCCCCCTGGTCGCGTATAACAAAGTCCCCTGGTCGATAATAACAAACTCCCATGAACGAGTATAACAAAGTCCCCTCATCGAGTATAACAGAGTTCCCTCATCGAGTATAACAAACGCCCCTGATCGAATATAACAAAGTCCCTCATCGAGTATAAAAAAGCCCCCTGATCGAGTTTAACAAAGTCCCCTGATCGAATATAACAAAGTCCCCTGATCGAGTATAACAAAGCCCTCTCATCGAGTACAACAAAGTCCCCTAATGGAGTATAACAAAGCCCCCTGATCGAGTATAACAAAGTCAACTGATCGAGTAGAACAAAGCCCCCTGATCGAGTATAACAAAGTCCCCTGATCAAGTACAACAAAGTCCCCTGATCGAATATAACAAAGCCCCATGATCGAGTATAACAAAGTCAACTCATCGAGTATAACAAAGCCCCCTGATCGAGTTTAACAAAGTCCCCTGATCGAATATAACAAAGTCCCGTGATCGAGTATAACAAAGCCCTCTCATCGAGTACAACAAAGTCCCCTAATGGAGTATAACAAAGCCCCCTGATCGAGTATAACAAAGTCCCCTGATCGAATATAAGAAAGTCCCCTGATTGAGTATAACAAAATCCCATGATCGAGTATAACAAAGGCACCTCATCGAGTATAACAAAGTCCCGTGATCGAGTATAACAAATGCCCTAATCGAGTATATCCAAGGCCACTCATCGACTATAACAAAGTCCCCACATCGAGTGTAACAAATCCCCTGATCGAGTATTACAAAGCCCCTGATCGAGTATAACAAAGTCCCCTCATCGAGTATAAAAAAGCCCCCTGATCGAGTTTAACAAAGTCCCCTGTTCGAATATAACAAAGTCCCATGATCGAGTATAACAAAGCCCTCTCATCGAGTATAACAGAGCCCCCTCATTGAGTATATAAAAGCCCCCTGGTCGCGTATAACAAAGTCCCCTGGTCGATAATAACAAACTCCCATGAACGAGTATAACAAAGTCCCCTCATCGAGTATAACAGAGTTCCCTCATCGAGTATAACAAACGCCCCTGATCGAATATAACAAAGTCCCCTGATCGAATATAACAAAGTCCCCTGATCGAGTATAACAAAGCCCTCTCATCGAGTACAACAAAGTCCCCTAATGGAGTATAACAAAGCCCCCTGATCGAGTATAACAAAGTCCCATGATCGAGTATAAAAAAGCCCCCTGATCGAGTATAACAAAGTCCCATGGCCGAGTATAACAAAGTATCCTGATCGAGTATAAGAAGTCCCCTGATCGAGTATAACAAAGCTCCCTAATCGAGTATAACAAAGCCCCCTCATCGAGTATAAAAAACCCCCCTGGTCGAGTATAACAAAGTCCCCTGATCGAATATAAGAAAGTCCCCTGATCGAGAATAACAAAGTCCCTTAATGGAGTATAACAATGGCCCCTGATCGAGTATAACAAAGTCCCAAGATCGAGTATAACAAAGTTTCCTGATCGAGTATAACAAAGTCCCCTAGATCGAATATAAGAAAGTCCCCTGATCGTCTATAACAAAATCCCCTGATCGAAAATAACAAAGTCCTCTGATCGAGTATAACAAAGCTTCCTGATTGAGTATAACAAAGGACCATGATCAAATACAACAAAGTCCCCTGATCGAGGATAACAAAGATCCTTAAAGGAGTATAACAATGGCCCCTGATCGATTATAACAAAGTCCCAAGATCGAGTATAACAAAGTCCCCTGATCGAGTATATCAAAGTCCCCTAATCGATTATAAGAAATTTCCCTGATCGAGTATAACAAATTCCCCTGATCGAGTATAACAAAGGCTCCTCATCAAGTATAAGAAAGTCCCCACATCGAGTGTAACAATGCCCCTGATCGAGTATAACAAAGTCCCGTGATCGAATATAACAAAGCCCCCTGGTCGAGTATAACAAAGTCCCCTGGTCGAGCATAACAAAGTCCCATGATCGAGTATAACAAAGGCCCCTGATCGAGTATAACAAAGGCCCCTGGAAGAGTATAAAAAGACCCGTGATCGAGTATAACAAAGTCCCAATATCGAGTATAACAAAGCCCCCTGATCGAGTAGAACAAAGTCCCCTGATCGAGTATAACAAAGGCCCTTCGTCGAGTATAACAAAGGCCCCTAATCGAGTTTAAGAAAGTCCCCTGATCAAGTATAACAAAGCCCCTTGATCGAGTATAACAAAGTCCCCTCGTCGAGTATAACAGAGTTCCCTCATCGAGTATAACAAACGCCCCTGATCGAGTATAACAAAGGCCCCTGATCGAGAGTAACAAAGTCCCAAGATCGAGTATAACAAAGCTACCTGATCGAGTATAACAAAGTCCCCTCATCGAGTATAACAAAGTCCCCTGATCGAGTACAACAAAGTCCCCTAATCGAAAATAACAAAGCCCCCTGATCGAGTATAACAAAGTCAACTGATCGAGTATAACAAAGCCCCCTGATCGAGTATAACAAAGTCCCCTGATCAAGTACAACAAAGTCCCCTGATCGAATATAACAAAGCCCCATGATCGAGTATAACAAAGTCAACTCATCGAGTATAACAAAGCCCCCTGATCGAGTATAACAAAGTCCCCTGATCAAGTATAACAGAGTCTCCTCATCGAGTATAACAAACTCCCCTGATCGAGTATAACAAAGGCCCCTGATCGAGTATATAACAAAGTCCCTTGATCGAGTATAACAAAGGCCCTCATCGAGTATAACAAAGGCCCTCATCGAGTATAACAAAGTCCCCTGATCGAGTAAAAAAAGTCCCCTGATCGATTATAACAAAGTCCCCTGATCGAGAATAACAAAGTCCCCTGATCAGTATAACAAAGTCCCCTCATCGAGTATAACAAAGTCCCCTCATCGAGTATAACAAATTCACCTGATCGAGTATAACAAAGTTCCCTGATCGAGAATAACAAAGCCCTCTCATCGAGTATAACAAAGACCCATGGTCGAGTATAACAAAGTCCCCTGGTCGAATATAAGAAAGTCCTCTGAACGAGTATAACAAAGCCCCCTCATCAAGTATAACAAAGCCCCCTCATCGAGTATAAAAAAGCCCCCTGGTCGAGTATAACAAAGTCCTATGATCGAGTATAACAAAGGCCCCTCATCGAGTATACCAAAGGCCCCTGGTCGAGTATAACAAAGTCCCCTGATCGAGTATAACAAAGTCTCCTCATCGAGTATCACAAAGTCCTCTAATCGAGTATAACAAAGTCCCCTGATCGAGTATAACAAAGACCCTTGATCGAGTATAACAAAGTCCCCTCATCGAGTATAAGAAAGTCCCCCTGATCGAGTATAAGTCCCCTGATCGAATATAACAAAGCCCCATGATCGAGTATAACAAAGTCAACTGATCGAGTATAACAAAGCCCCCTGATCGAGTATAACAAAGTCCCCTGATCAAGTATAACAGAGTCTCCTCATCGAGTATAACAAACTCCCCTGATCGAGTATAACAAAGGCCCCTGATCGAGTATAACAAAGTCCCTTGATCGAGTATAACAAAGGCCCCTCATCGAGTATAACAAAGGCCCCTCATCGAGTATAACAAAGTCCCCTGATCGAGTAAAAAAAGTCCCCTGATCGATTATAACAAAGTCCCCTGATCGAGAATAACAAAGTCCCCTGATCGAGTATAACAAAGTCCCCTCATCGAGTATAACAAAGTCCCCTCATCGAGTATAACAAATTCACCTGATCGAGTATAACAAAGTTCCCTGATCGAGAATAACAAAGCCCTCTCATCGAGTATAACAAAGACCCATGGTCGAGTATAACAAAGTCCCCTGGTCGAATATAAGAAAGTCCTCTGAACGAGTATAACAAAGCCCCCTCATCAAGTATAACAAAGCCCCCTCATCGAGTATAAAAAAGCCCCCTGGTCGAGTATAACAAAGTCCTATGATCGAGTATAACAAAGGCCCCTCATCGAGTATACCAAAGGCCCCTGGTCGAGTATAACAAAGTCCCCTGATCGAGTATAACAAAGTCTCCTCATCGAGTATCACAAAGTCCTCTAATCGAGTATAACAAAGTCCCCTGATCGAGTATAACAAAGACCCTTGATCGAGTATAACAAAGTCCCTTGATCGAGTATAAGAAAGCCCCCTAATCGAGTATAAGAAATTCCCCTGATCGAGTATAACAAAGTCCCAAGATCGAGTATAACAAAGTCCCCTGATCGAGTATAACAAAGGCCCCTCATGGAATATAAGAAAGTCCCCTAATCGAGTATAACAAAGACCTTTAATGGAGTATAAGAATGGCCCTGATCAAAAATAACAAAGTCCTCTAATCGAGCACAACAAAGCCCCCTAATCGAGTATAACAAAGGCCACCTGATCGAATACAAGAAAATCACCTGATCGCGTATAACAAAGACCCTTAACGGAGTATAACAATAGCCCCTGATCGAGTATAACAAAGTCCCCTGATCGAGTATAACAAAGTCCCCTGATCGAATATAAGAAAATCCCCTGATCGAGTATAACAAAGCCCCCTCATCACGTATAACAAAGCCCCCTCATCGAGTATAAAAAAGCCCCCTGGTCGAGTATAAAAAAGTCCCCTGGTCGAGAATAACAAAGTCCTATGATCGAGTATAACAAAGGCCCCTGATCGAGTATACCAAAGGCCCCTGGTCGGGTATAACAAAGTCCCCTGATCGAGTATAACAAAGTCTCCTTATCGAGTATCACAAAGTCCTCTAATCGAGTATAACAAAGTCCCCTGATCGAGTATAACAAAGACCCCTGATCGAGTATAACAAAGTCCCTTGATCGAGTATAAGAAAGCCCCCTAATCGAGTATAACAAAGTCCCCTGATCGAGTATAACAAAGTCCCAATATCGAGTATAACAAAGTCCCCTGATCGAGTATAACAAAGGCCCCTCATGGAATATAAGAAAGTCCCCTGATCGAGTATAACAAAGATCCTTAATGGAGTATAAGAATGGCCCTGATCGAAAATAACAAAGTCCTCTAATCGAGCACAACAAAGCCCCCTGATCGAGTATAACAAAGGCCACCTGATCGAATACAAGAAAATCACCTGATCGAGTATAACAAAGACCCTTAATGGAGTATAACAATAGCCCCTGATCGAGTATAACAAAGTCCCCTGATCGAATATAAGAAAGTCCCCTGATTGAGTATAACAAAAACCCCTGATCGAGTATAACAAAGGCACCTCATCGAGTATAACAAAGTCCCGTGATCGAGTATAACAAAGGCCCTAATCGAGTATATCCAAGGCCCCTCATCGACTATAACAAAGTCCCCTGATCGAGTATAACAAAGTCCCCTGGTCGAGAATAACAAAGTCCCCTGATCGAGTATAACAAAGACCCTTAATGGAGTATAAGAATGGCCCTGATCGAAAATAACAAAGTCCTCTAATCGAGCATAACAAAGCCCCCTGATCGAGTATAACAAAGGCCACCTGATCGAATACAAGAAAATCACCTGATCGAGTATAACAAAGACCCTTAATGGAGTATAACAATATCCCCTGATCGAGTATAACAAAGTCCCCTGATCGAGTATAACAAAGTCCCCTGATCGAGTATAACAAAGTCCCCTGATCGAATATAAGAAAGTCCCCTGTTTGAGTATAACAAAGTCCCCTCATCGAGTATAAAAAAGCCCCCTGATCGAGTTTAACAAAGTCCCCTGATCGAATATAACAAAGTCCCCTGATCGAGTATAACAAAGCCCTCTCATCGAGAATAACAGAGCCCCCTCATTGAGTATAAAAAAGCCCCCTGGTCGCGTATAACAAAGTCCCCTGGTCGATTATAACAAACTCCCATGATCGGGTATAACAAAGTCCCCTCATCGAGTATAACAGAGTTCCCTCATCGAGTATAACAAACGCCCCTGATCGAGTATAACAAAGTCCCCTGATCGAGTACAACAAAGTCCCCTAATGGAGTATAACAAAGCCCCCTGATCGAGTATAACAAAGTCAACTGATCGAGTATAACAAAGCCCCCTGATCGAGTATAACAAAGTCCCCTGATCAAGTATAACAGAGTCCCCTCATCGAGTATAACAAACTGCCCTCATCGAGTATAACAAAGGCCCCTTATCGAGTATAACAAAGGCCCCTCATCGAGTATAAAAAGCCCCCTGGTCGAGTATAACAAAGTCCCCTGATCGAGTAGAAAAAGTCACCTGATCGATTATATCTAAGTCCCATGATCGAGTATAAAAAAGGCCCCTGATCGAGTATAAGAAAGCCCCTTGATCGAGTATAACAAAGTCCTTTCATCGAGTATAACAGAGTTCCCTCATCGAGTATACCAAAAGCCCCTGATAGAGAATAACAAAGGCCCCTAATCGAGTATAAGGATGTCCCCTGATCGAGTATAACAAAACCCCTTGATCGAGTATAACAAAGTTCTTTCATCGAGTATAACAGAGTTCCCTCATCGAGTATAACAAACGACCCTGATCGAGTATAACAAAGGCCCCTGATCGAGTGTAACAAAGTCCCAAAATCGAGTATAACAAAGTCCCCTATACGAGAATAACAAAGTCCCCTGATCGAGTATAAAAAAGCCACCTGATCGAGAAAAACAAAGTCCCCTGATAGAAATATAACAAAGTTCCCAGAAAGAGTATAACAAAGTCCCCTGGTCAAGTATAACAAAGTCCCCTGATCGAGTATAACAAAGCCCTATAATCGAGTATAACAAAGACCCTTAATGGAGAATTAGAATGGCCCTGATCGAAGACAACAAAGTCCTCTAATCGAGCATAACAAAGCCCCCTGATCGAGTGTAACAAAGTCCCAAGATCGAGTATAACAAAGTCAACTGATCGAGAATAACAAAGTCCCCTGATCGAGTATAAAAAGCCACCTGATCGAGTATAACAAAGTACCCTAATAGAAATATAACAAAGTCCCCCGATAGAGTATAACAATGGTCCTTGGTCGAGTATAACAAATTCCCCTGATCGAGTATAACAAAGTACCAATATCGAGTATAACAAAGCCCCCTTGATCGAGTATAAAAAAGTCCACTGATCGAGTACAACAAAGTCCCCTGATCGTGTATAACAAAGTCCCCTGATCGTGTATAACAAAGTCCCCTGGTCGAGAATAACAAAGTCCCCTGATCGAGTATAACAAAGACCCTTAATGGAGAATAAGAATGGCCGTGATCGAAAATAACAAAGTCCTCTAATCGAGCATAACAAAGCCCCCTGATCGAGTATAACAAAGGCCACCTGATCGAATACAAGAAAATCACCTGATCGAGTATAACAAAGACCCTTAATGGAGTATAACACTAGCCCCTGATCGAGTATAACAAAGTCCCAAGATCGAGTATAACAAAGTCCCCTGATCGAGTATAACAAAGTCCCCTGATCGAATATAACAAAGTCCCCTGATCGAGTATAACAAAGCCCCCTCATCAAGTATAACAAAGCCCCATGATCGAGTATAACAAAGTCAACTGATCGAGTATAACAAAGCCCCCTGATCGAGTATAACAAAGTCCCCTGATCAAGTATAACAGAGTCTCCTCATCGAGTATAACAAACGCCGCTGATCGAGTATAACACAGGCCCCTGATCGAGTGTAACAAAGTCCCAAGATCGAGTATAACAAAGCTACCTGATCGAGTATAACAAAGTCCCCTCATCGAGTATAACAAAGTCCCCTCATCGAGTACAACAAAGTCCCCTGATCGAATATAACAAAGCCCCATGATCGAGTATAACAAAGTCAACTGATCGAGTATAACAAAGCCCCCTGATCGAGTATAACAAAGTCCCCTGATCAAGTATAACAGAGTCTCCTCATCAAGTATAACAAACTCCCCTCATCGAGTATAACAAAGGCCCCTGATCGAGTATAACAAAGTCCCCTGATCGAGTATAACAAAGTCCCCTGATCGAATATAAGAAAGTCCCCTGATCGAGTATAAAAAAGCCACCTGATCGAGAAAAACAAAGTCCCCTGATAGAAATATAAAAAAGTTCCCTGGTCAAGTTTAACAAAGTCCCCTGGTCAAGTATAACAAAGTCCCCTGATCGAGTATAACAAAGTCCCCTGATCGAGTATAACAAAGTCCCCTGATCGAATATAAGAAAGTCCCCTGATCGAGTATAACAAGAGCCCCCTCATCACGTATAACAAAGCCCCCTCATCGAGTATAAAAAAGCCCCCTGGTCGAGTATAACAAAGTCCCCTGGTCGAGAATAACAAAGTCCTATGATCGAGTATAACAAAGGCCCTGATCGAGTATACCAAAGGCCCCTGGTCGAGTATAACAAAGTCCTCTGATCGAGTATAACAATGTCTCCTCATCGAGTATCACAAAGTCCTCTAATCGAGTATAACAAAGTCCCTTGATCGAGTATAAGAAAGCCCCCTAATCGAGTATAACAAAGTCCCCTGATCGAGTATAACAAAGTCCCCTGATTGAATACAACAAAGTCCCCTGATCGAATATAACAAAGCCCCATGATCGAGTATAACAAAGTCAAATGATCGAGTATAACAAAGCCCCCTGATCGAGTATAAAAAGTCCCTGATCAAGTATAACAGAGTCTCCTCATCGAGTATAACAAACTCCCCTCATCGAGTAAAACAAAGGCCCCTGATCGAGTATAACAAAGTCCCTTGATCGAGTATAACAAAGGCCCCTCATCGAGTATAACAAAGGCCCCTCATCGAGTATAACAATGTCCCCTGATCGAGTAAAAAAAAGTCCCCTGATCGATTATAACAAAGTCCCCTGATCGAGAATAACAAAGTCCCCTGATCGAGTATAACAAAGTCCCCTCATCGAGTATAACGAAGTCCCCTCATCGAGTATAACAAAGTCCCCTGATAGAGTATAACAAAGCTCTCTGATTGAGTATAACAAATTCACCTGATCGAGTATAACAAAGTTCCCCGATCGAGAATAACAAAGCCCTCTCATCGAGTATAACAAAGCCCCCTGGTCGAGTATAACAAAGTCCCCTGGTCGATCATAACAAACTCCCATGATCGAATATAACAACGGCCCCTGATCGAGTATAACAAAGCCCCTTGATCGAGTATAACAAAGTCCTTTCATCGAGTATAACAGAGTTCCCTCGTCGAGTATAACAAATGCCCCTGATCGAGTATAACAAAGGCCCCTGATCGAGTGTAACAAAGTCCAAAGATCGAGTATAACAATGTCCCCTGATCGAGTACAACAAAGTCCCCTGATCGTGTATAACAAAGTCCCCTGATCGAGTATAACAAAGTCCCCTGGTCGAGAATAACAAAGTCCCCTGATCGAGTATAAATAAGCCACCTGATCGAGAAAAACAAAGTCCCCTGATAGAAATATAAAAAAGTTCCCTGAATGAGTATAACAAAGTCCCCTGGTCAAGTATAACAAAGTCCTCTAATCAAGCATAACAAAGCCCCCTGATCGAGTGTAACAAAGTCCCAAGATCGAGTATAACAAAGTCAACTGATCGAGTATAACAAAGTCCCCTGATCGAGTATAAAAAAGCCACCTGATCGAGTATAACAAAGTCCCCTAATAGAAATATAACAAAGTTCCCCGATAGAGTATAACAATGGTCCCTGGTCGAGTATAACAAATTCCCCTCATCGAGTATAACAAAGTCCCAATATCGAGTAAAACAAAACCCCCTTGATCGAGTATAACAAAGTCCACTGATCGAGAAAAACAAAGTCCCTGATAGAAATATAACAAAGTCCCCTTGTCAAGTATAACAATGTCCCCTGATCGAGTATAACAAAGCCCTCTAATCGAGTATAACAAAGACCCTTAATGGAGTATAAGAATGCCCCTGATCGAAAATAACAAAGTCCTCTAATCGAGCATAACAAAGCCCCCTGATCGAGTATAACAAAGACCCTTAATGGAGTATTACAATAGCCCCTGATCGAGTATAACAAAGTCCCCTGATCGAGTATAACAAAGTCCCCTGATCGAATATAAGAAAGTCCCCTGATCGAGTATAACAAAGCCCCCTCATCACGTATAACAAAGCCCCCTCATCGAGTATAAAAAAGCCCCCTGGTCGAGTATAAAAAAGTCCCCTGGTCGAGAATAACAAAGTCCTATGATCGAGTATAACAAAGGCCCCTGATCGAGTATACCAAAGGCCCCTGGTCGGGTATAACAAAGTCCCCTGATCGAGTATAACAAAGTCTCCTTATCGAGTATCACAAAGTCCTCTAATCGAGTATAACAAAGTCCCCTGATCGAGTATAACAAAGACCCCTGATCGAGTATAACAAAGTCCCTTGATCGAGTATAAGAAAGCCCCCTAATCGAGTATAACAAAGTCCCCTGATCGAGTATAACAAAGTCCCAATATCGAGTATAACAAAGTCCCCTGATCGAGTATAACAAAGGCCCCTCATGGAATATAAGAAAGTCCCCTGATCGAGTATAACAAAGATCCTTAATGGAGTATAAGAATGGCCCTGATCGAAAATAACAAAGTCCTCTAATCGAGCACAACAAAGCCCCCTGATCGAGTATAACAAAGGCCACCTGATCGAATACAAGAAAATCACCTGATCGAGTATAACAAAGACCCTTAATGGAGTATAACAATAGCCCCTGATCGAGAATAACAAAGTCCCCTGATCGAATATAAGAAAGTCCCCTGTTTGAGTATAACAAAAACCCCTGATCGAGTATAACAAAGGCACCTCATCGAGTATAACAAAGTCCCCTGATCGAGTATAACAAAGGCCCTAATCGAGTATATCCAAGGCCCCTCATCGACTATAACAAAGTCCCCACATCGAGTGTAACAAATCCCCTGATCGAGTATTACAAAGCCCCTGATCGAGTATAACAAAGTCCCCTCATCGAGTATATAAAAGCCCCCTGATCGAGTTTAACAAAGTCCCCTGATCGAATATAACAAAGTCCCCTGATCGAGTATAACAAAGCCCTCTCATCGAGAATATCAGAGCCCTCTCATTGAGTATAAAAAAGCCCCCTGGTCGCGTATAACAAAGTCCCCTGGTCGATTATAACAAACTCCCATGATCGGGTATAACAAAGTCCCCTCATCGAGTATAACAAACTGCCCTCATCGAGTATAACAAAGGCCCCTTATCGAGTATAACAAAGGCCCCTCACCGAGTATAAAAAGCCCCCGGGTCGAGTATAACAAAGTCCCCTCATCGAGTAGAAAAAGTCCCCTGATCGATTATATCTAAGCCCCCTGATCGAGTATAACAAAGTCCACTGATCGAGTATACAAAATCCCTTCATCGAGTATAACAAAGTCCCCTCATCGAGTATAACAAAGTCCCCTCATCAAGCATAACAAATTCCCCTGATAGAGTATAACAAAGCCCCTCATCGAGTATAAAAACGACCTATGATCGAGTATAACAAAGTCCCCTGATCGAGTATAAAAAGCCCCCTAATCGAGTATAACAAAGTCCCCTGGTCGAGTATAACAAAGTATCCTGATCGAGTATAATAAAGTCCCCTGATCGAGTATAACAAAGATCCCTGATCGAGTATAAGAAAGCCCCCTGATCGAGTATAAAAAAGCCCTCTGGTCGAGTATAACAAAGTCCCCTGATCGAATATATGAAAGTCCCCCGATCGAGAATAACAAAGTCCCTTAATGGAGTATAACAATGGCCCCTGATCGAGTATAACAAAGTCCCAAGATCGAGTATAACAAAGTCCCCTGATCGAGTATAACAAAATCCCCTGATCGAATATAAGAAAGTCCCCTGATCGACTATAACAAAATCCCCTGATCGAAAATAACAAAGTCCTCTGATCGGGTATAACAAAGCTCCCTGATCGAGTATAACAAAGGCCCATGATCGAATACAACAAAGTCCCCTTATCGAGTATAACAAAGGCCCCTGGAAGAGTATAAAAAGGCCCCTGATCGAGTATAACAAAGTCCCAATATCGAGTATAACAAAGCCCCCTCATCGAGTATAACAAAGTCCCCTCATCAAGCATAACAAATTCCTCTGATAGAGTATAACAAAGCCCCTCATCGAGTATAAAAACGACCTATGATCGAGTAATAACAAAGTCCCCTGATCGAGTATAAAAAGCCCCCTAATCGAGTATAACAAAGTCCCCTGGTCGAGTATAACAAAGTATCCTGATCGAGTATAATAAAGTCCCCTGATCGAGTATAACAAAGATCCCTGATCGAGTATAAGAAAGCCCCCTGATCGAGTATAAAAAAGCCCTCTGGTCGAGTATAACAAAGTCCCCTGATCGAATATATGAAAGTACCCCGATCGAGAATAACAAAGTCTCTAAATGGAGTATAACAATGGCCCCTGATCGAGTATAACAAAGTCCCAAGATCGAGTATAACAAAGTCCCCTGATCGAGTATAACAAAATCCCCTGATCGAATATAAGAAAGTCCCCTGATCGACTATAACAAAATCCCCTGATCGAAAATAACAAAGTCCTCTGATCGAGTATAACAAAGCTCCCTGATCGAGTATAAAAAAGGCCCATGATCGAATACAACAAAGTCCCCTTATCGAGTATAACAAAGGCCCCTGGAAGAGTATAAAAAGGCCCCTGATCGAGTATAACAAAGTCCCAATATCGAGTATAACAAAGCCCCCTGATCGAGTATAACAAAGTCCACTGATCGAGTAGAACAAAGTCCCCTGATCGAGTATAACAAAGGACCCTCAACGAGTATAACAAAGGCCCCTGATCGAGTCTAAGAAAGTCCCCTGATCGAGTATAACAAAGCCCCTTGATCGAGTATAACAAAGTCCCTCATCGAGTATAACAGTGTTCCCTCATCGAGTATAACAAAGGCCGCTGATCGAGTATAACACAGGCCCCTGATCGAGTGCAACAAATTCCCAAGATCGAGTATAATAAAGCTACCTGATCGAGTATAACAGAGTCCCCTCATCGAGTATAACAAAGTCCCCTGATCGAGTACAACAAAGTCCCCTGATCGAATACAACAAAGCCCCATGATCGAGTATAACAAAGTCAACTCATCGAGTATAACTTAGCCCCCTGATCGAGTATAACACAGTCCCCTGATCAAGTATAACAGAGTCTCCTCATCGAGTATAACAAACTCCCCTCATCGAGTATAACAAAGGCCCCTGATCGAGTATAACAAAGTCCCTTGATCGAGTATAACATCGAGTATAACAAAGCTCCCTGATCGAGTATAAAAAAGGCCCATGATCGAATACAACAAAGTCCCCTTATCGAGTATAACAAAGGCCCCTGGAAGAGTATAAAAAGGCCCCTGATCGAGTATAACAAAGTCCCAATATCGAGTATAACAAAGCCCCCTTATCGAGTATAACAAAGTCCACTGATCGAGTAGAACAAAGTCCCCTGATCGAGTATAACAAAGGACCCTCAACGAGTATAACAAAGGCCCCTGATCGAGTCTAAGAAAGTCCCCTGATCGAGTATAACAAAGCCCCTTGATCGAGTATAACAAAGTCCCTCATCGAGTATAACAGTGTTCCCTCATCGAGTATAACAAAGGCCGCTGATCGAGTATAACACAGGCCCCTGATCGAGTGCAACAAATTCCCAAGATCGAGTATAATAAAGCTACCTGATCGAGTATAACAGAGTCCCCTCATCGAGTATAACAAAGTCCCCTGATCGAGTACAACAAAGTCCCCTGACCGAATATAACAAAGCCCCATGATCGAGTATAACAAAGCCCCCTGATCGAGTATAACAAAGTCCCCTGATCGATATAACATCCCCTGATCGAGTATAACAAAGTCCCTGATCGAGTATAACAAAATCCCTGATCAGTATAACAAGTCCCCTGATCTGATCGAATATAACAAAGCCCCATGATCGAGTATAACAAAGTCAACTCATCGAGTATAACAAAGCCCCCTGATCGAGTATAACAAAGTCCCTGATCAAGTATAACAGAGTCTCCTCATCGAGTATAACAAACTCCCCTGATCGAGTATAACAAAGGCCCCTGATCGAGTATAACAAAGTCCCTTGATCGAGTATAACAAAGGCCCCTCATCGAGTATAACAAAGGCCCCTCATCGAGTATAACAAAGTCCCCTGATCGAGTAAAAAAAGTCCCCTGATCGATTATAACAAAGTCCCCTGATCGAGAATAACAAAGTCCCCTGATCGAGTATAACAAAGTCCCCTCATCGAGTATAACAAAGTCCCCTCATCGAGTATAACAAAGTCCCTGATAGAGTATAACAAAGCTCTCTGATCGAGTATAACAAATTCACCTGATCGAGTATAACAAAGTTCCCTGATCGAGAATAACAAAGCCCTCTCATCGAGTATAACAAAGACCCATGGTCGAGTATAACAAAGTCCCCTGGTCGAATATAAGAAAGTCCTCTGAACGAGTATAACAAAGCCCCCTCATCAAGTATAACAAAGCCCCCTCATCGAGTATAAAAATGCCCCCTGGTCGAGTATAACAAAGTCCTATGATCGAGTATAACAAAGGCCCCTCATCGAGTATACCAAAGGCCCCTGGTCGAGTATAACAAAGTCCCCTGATCGAGTATAACAAAGTCTCCTCATCGAGTATAACAAAGTCTCTAATCGAGTATAACAAAGTCCCCTGATCGAGTATAACAAAGACCCTTGATCGAGTATAACAAAGTCCCTTGATCGAGTATAAGAAAGCCCCCTAATCGAGTATAAGAAATTCCCCTGATCGAGTATAACAAAGTCCCAAGATCGAGTATAACAAAGTCCCCTGATCGAGTATAACAAAGGCCCCTCATGGAATATAAGAAAGTCCCCTGATCGAGTATAACAAAGATCTTTAATGGAGTATAAGAATGGCCCTGATCAAAAATAACAAAGTCCTCTAATCGAGCACAACAAAGCCCCCTAATCGAGTATAACAAAGGCCACCTGATCGAATACAAGAAAATCACCTGATCGCGTATAACAAAGACCCTTAACGGAGTATAACAATAGCCCCTGATCGAGAATAACAAAGTCCCCTGATCGAATATAAGAAAGTCCCCTGATTGAGTATAACAAAATCCCATGATCGAGTATAACAAAGGCACCTCATCGAGTATAACAAAGTCCCGTGATCGAGTATAACAAAGGCCCTAATCGAGTATATCCAAGGCCACTCATCGACTATAACAAAGTCCCCACATCGAGTGTAACAAATCCCCTGATCGAGTATTACAAAGCCCCTGATCGAGTATAACAAAGTCCCCTCATCGAGTATAAAAAAGCCCCCTGATCGAGTTTAACAAAGTCCCCTGTTCGAATATAACAAAGTCCCATGATCGAGTATAACAAAGCCCTCTCATCGAGTATAACAGAGCCCCCTCATTGAGTATATAAAAGCCCCCTGGTCGCGTATAACAAAGTCCCCTGGTCGATAATAACAAACTCCCATGAACGAGTATAACAAAGTCCCCTCATCGAGTATAACAGAGTTCCCTCATCGAGTATAACAAACGCCCCTGATCGAATATAACAAAGTCCCCTCATCGAGTATAAAAAAGCCCCCTGATCGAGTTTAACAAAGTCCCCTGATCGAATATAACAAAGTCCCCTGATCGAGTATAACAAAACCCTCTCATCGAGTACAACAAAGTCCCCTAATGGAGTATAACAAAGCCCCCTGATCGAGTATAACAAAGTCAACTGATCGAGTATAACAAAGCCCCCTGATCGAGTATAACAAAGTCCCCTGATCAAGTATAACAGAGTCCCCTCATCGAGTATAACAAACTGCCCTCATCGAGTTTAACAAAGGCCCCTTATCGAGTATAACAAAGGCCCCTCATCGAGTATAAAAAGCCCCCTGGTCGAGTATAACAAAGTCCCATGATCGAGTATAAAAAAGCCCCCTGATCGAGTATAACAAAGTCCCATGGCCGAGTATAACAAAGTATCCTGATCGAGTATAACACAGTCCCCTGATCGAGTATAACAAAGCTCCCTAATCGAGTATAACAAAGTCCCAAGATCGAATATAAGAAAGTCCCCTGATCGAGAATAACAAAGTCCCTTAATGGAGTATAACAATGGCCCCTGATCGAGTATAACAAAGTCCCAAGATCGAGTATAACAAAGTTTCCTGATCGAGAATAACACAGTCCCCTAGATCGAATATAAGAAAGTCCCCTGATCGACTATAACAAAATCCCCTGATCGAAAATAACAAAGTCCTCTGATCGAGTATAACAAAGCTTATTGATTGAGTATAACAAAGGCCCATGATCGAATACAACAAAGTCCCCTGATCGAGTATAACAAAGATCCTTAAAGGAGTATAACAATGGCCCCTGATCGATTATAACAAAGTCCCAAGATCGAGTATAACAAAGTCCCCTGATCGAGTATAACAAAGTCCCCTAATCGATTATAAGAAATTTCCCTGATCGAGTATAACAAATTCCCCTGATCGAGTATAACAAAGGCTCCTCATCGAGTATAAGAAAGTCCCCACATCGAGTGTAACAAATTCCCCTGATCGAGTATAACAATGCCCCTGATCGAGTATAACAAAGTCCCGTGATCGAATATAACAAAGCCCCCTGGTCGAGTATAACAAAGTCCCCTGGTCGAGCATAACAAAGTCCCAATATCAAGTATAACAAAGTCCCCTGATCGAGTACAACAAAGTCCCCTAATCGAAAATAACAAAGCCCCCTGATCGAGTATAACAAAGTCAACTGATCGAGTATAACAAAGCCCCCTGATCGAGTATAACAAAGTCCCCTGATCAAGTATAACAGAGTCTCCGCATCGAGTATAACAAACTCCCTTCATCGAGTATAACAAAGGCCCCTGATCGAGTATAACAAAGTCCCTTAATCGAGTATAACAAAGGCCCCTCATCGAGTATAACAAAGGCCCCTCATCGAGAATAACAAAGTCTCCTAATCGAGTAAAAAAAAGTGCCCTGATCGATTATAACAAAGTCCCCTGATCGAGTATAACAAAGCTCCCTCATCGAGCATAACAAAGTCCCCTGATCGAGTAAAAAGTCCCCTCATCGAGTGTAACAAAGTCCCCTCATGGGAGCATAACAAATTCCACTGATTGAGTATAACAAAGCCCCTCATCGAGTATAACAAAGTAACCTGATCGAGTATGACCAAGTCCCCTGGTCGAGTATAACAAAGTAATCCTGATCGAGTATGACAAAGTCCCCTGATCGAGTATAACAAAGCTCCCTCATCGAGTATAAAAAAGCCCCCTGGTCGAGTATAACATAGTCACCTGATTGAATATAAGAAATTCCCCTGATCAAGTATAACAAAGTCCCTTAATGAAGTATAACAATGGCCCCTGATAGAATATAACAAAGCCCCTCAACGAGTATAAAAAAGACCCATGATCGAGTATAACAAAGCCCCCTGATCGAGTATAAAAAAGCCCCCTCATCGAGTATAACAAAGTCCCCTGGTCGAGTATAACAAAGTAACCTGATAGAGTATGACAAAGTCCCCTCATCGAGTATATCAAAGCCCCCTCATCGAGTATAAAAAAGCCCCCTCATCGAGTATAACAAAGTCCCCTGGTCGAGTATAACAAAGTCCCTGGATCGAATATAAGAAATTCCCCTGATCGAGTCTAACAAAGTCCCTTAATGGAGTATAACAATGGCCCCTGATCGAGTATAACAAAGTCCCAAGATCGAGTATAACAAAGTTCCCTGATCGAGTATAACAAAGCCCCCTCATCGAGTATAACAAAGGCCCAAGATCGAGTATAACAAAGACCCAAATGGAGTATAACAATGGCCCCTGATCGAGTATAACAAAGTCCCAAGATCGAGTATAACAAAGACCCTGATCGAGTATAACAAAGTCCCGTGATCGAGTACAACAAAGGCCCTTATCGAATATAACAAAAGCCCCTCATCGACTATAACAAAGTCCCCACATCGAGTGTAACAAATTCCCCTGATCGAGTATAACAAAGCTTCTGATCGAGTATAACAAAGTCCCCTCATCGAGTATAAAAAAGCCCCCTGGTCGAGTATAACAAAGTCCCATGGTCGATTATAACAAACTCCCATGATCGAGTATAACAAAGGCCCCTGATCGAGTATAAGGATGTCCCTTGATCGAGTATAACAAAGCCCCTTGATCGAGTATAAGAAAGCCCCTGATAGAGTATAACAAAGACCCTTAATTTGAGTATAAGAATGGCCCTGATCGATAATAACAAAGTCCATTAATCGAGCATAATAAAGCCCCCTCATCGAGTATAACAAAGGCCACCTGATCGAATACAAGAAAGTCACCTGATCGAGTATAACAAAGACCCTTAATGGAGTATAACAATGGCCCTTGATCGAGTATAACAAAGTCCCAAGATCGAGTATAACAAAGTTCCCTGATCGAGTATAACAAAGTCCCATGATCGAAAATAAGAAAGTCCCCGATCGAATATAACAAAGTCCCCTGATCGAGTATAACAAAGTCCACTGGTCGAGTATAACAAAGTCCCGTGATCGAGTATACGAGTATAACAAAGGCCCTAATCGAGTATAACCAAGTCCACTGTTCGAGTATAACAAAGCATCCTTATCGAGTATAAAAAATTCCCCTGGTCGATTATAACAAACTCCCATGATCGAGTATAACAAAGGCCCCTAATCGAGTATAAGGATGTCCCCTGATCGAGTATAACAAAGCCCCTTGATCGAGTGTAACAAAGTCCTTTCATCGAGTATAACATAGTTCCATCATCGAGTATAACAAACGCCCCTGATCGAGTATAACAAAGGCCCCTGATCGAGTGTAACAAAGTTCCAAGATCGAGTATAACAATGTCCCCTAATCGAGTACAACAAAGTCTCCTGATCGAGTATAACAAAGCCCCCTGATCGAGTATAAAAAAGCCACCTGATCGAGTATAACAAAGTCCCCTAATAGATATATAACAAAGTGCCCCGATAGAGTATAACAATTACCGTTGGTCGAGTATAACAAATTCGCCCTGATCGAGTATAACACAGTCCCAATATCGAGTATAACAAAGCACCCTTATCGAGTATAAAAAAAGTCCCCTGGTCGATTATAACAAACTCCCCTGATCGAGTATAAGAAAGTCCCTTAATGGAGTATAACAATGGCCCCTAATAGAATATAACAAAGCCCCTCATCGAGTATAAAAAAGACCCATGATCGAGTATAACAAAGTCCCCTGATCGAGTATAAAAAAGCCCCCTCATCGAGTATAAAAAAGACCCCTCATCAAGTATAACAAAGCACCCTTATCGAGTATAAAAAAGTCCCCTGGTCGATTATAACAAACTCCTCTGATCGAGTATAACAAAGTCCCTGGTCGATTATAACAACCCTCGTCGAGTATAACAAAGTCCTTAATGGAGTATAACAATGGCTGATAGAATATAAACAAGCCCCTCATCGAGTATAAAAAAGACCCATGATCGAGTATAACAAAGTAACCTGATCGAGTATGACAAAGTCCTGATCGAGTATAACAAAAGCCCCTCATCGAGTATAAAAAGCCCCCTGGTCGAGTATAACAAAGTTCCCTGATCGAATATAAGAAATTCCCTGTTCGAGTCTAACAAAGTACCTTAATGGAGTATAACAATGGCCCCTGATCGAGTATAACAAAGTCCCAAGATGGAGTATAACAAGTTCCTGATCGAGTATAACAAAAGGCCCTGATCGAGTGTAACAAAGTCCCAAGATCGAGTATAACAAAGTTCCTAATCGAGTATAACAAAGCCCCTCATCGAGTATAACAAAGTCCCAAGATCGAGTATAACAAAGACCCAAATGAAGTATAACAATGGCCCCAGTCAAGTACAACAAAAGGCTATCGAATATAACAAAGCCCCTCATCGACTATAACAAGTCCCCACATCGAGTGTAACAAATTCCCTGATCGAAAGTATAACAAAGCTTCTAATCGAGTATCAACAGTCCCTCATCGAGTATAAAAAAGCCCCTGGTCAAGTATAACAAAAGTCCCATGGTCGATTATAAACTCCACATGATCGAGTATAACAAAGGCCCTGATCGAGTATAAGGATGTCCCTTGATCGAGTATAACAAAGCCCCTTGATCGAGTAAAAGCCCTGATAGAGTATAAAAAAGACCCTTAATTTGAGTATAAGAATGGCCCTGATCGTTAATAACAAAGTCCATTAATCGAGCATAATAAACCCTCATCGAGTATAACAAAGGCCACCTGATCAATGCAAAGAAAGTCACCTGATCGGAGTATAACAAAGACCCTTAATGGGTATAACAATGGCCCTTGATCGAGTATAACAAAGTCCCAAGATCGAGTATAACAAAGTTTCCTGATCGAGAATAACAAAGTCCCATGATCGAAAATAAGAAAGTCCCTGATCGAATATAACAAAGTCCCCTGATCGAGTATAACAAAGTCCACTGGTCGAGTATAACAAAGTCCCGTGATCGAGTATACGAGTATAACAAAACCCTAATCGAGTATAACCAAGTCCACTGTTCGAGTATAACAAAGCATCTTATCAGTATAAAAAATTCCTGGTCGATTATAACAAACTCCCATGATCGAGTATAACAAAGGCCCTAATCGAGTATAAGGATGTCCCTGATCGAGTATAACAGCCCTTGATCGAAGTGTAACAAAGTCCTTTCATCGAGTATAACATAGTTCCATCATCGAGTATAACAAACGCCCCTGATCGAGTATAACAAATGCCCTGATCGAGTGTAACAAAGTTCCAAGATCGAGTATAACAATGTCCCCTAATCGAGTACAACAAAGTCTCCTGATCCGGAATATAACAAAGCCCCTGATCGAGTATAAAAAAGCCACCTGATCAGGTATAACAAAGTCCCTAATAGATATATAAAAAAGTGCCCCGATAGTATAACAATTACCGTTGGTCGAGTATAACAAATTCGCCCTGATCGAGTATAACACAGTCCCAATATCGAGTATAACAAAGCACCCTTATCGAGTATAAAAAAGTCCCTGGTCGATTATAACAAACTCCTGATCGAGTATAAGAAAGTCCCTTAATGGAGTATAACAATGGCCCCTAATAGAATATAACAAAGCCCCCATCGAGTATAAAAAGACCCATGATCGAGTATAACAAAGTCCCTGATCGAGTATAAAAAGCCCTCATCGAGTATAAAAAGACCCTCATCAAGTATAACAAAGCACCCTTATCGAGTATAAAAAGTCCCCTGGTCGATTATAACAAACTCCTCTGATCGAGTATAACAAAGTCCCTAATGGAGTATAACAATGGCCCTGATAGAATAATAACAAGTCCCCTCATCGAGTATAAAAAGACCCATGATCGAGTATAACAGTAACCTGATCGAGTATGACAAAGTCCTTTGATCGAGTATAACAAAGCCCCCTCATCGAGTATAAAAAAGCCCCCTGGTCGAGTATAACAAAGTTCCCTGATCGAATATAAGAAATTCCCCTGTTCGAGTCTAACAAAGTACCTTAATGGAGTATAACAATGGCCCCTGATCGAGTATAACAAAGTCCCAAGATGGAGTATAACAAAGTTCCCTGATCGAGTATAACAAAGGCCCCTGATCGAGTGTAACAAAGTCCCAAGATCGAGTATAACAAAGCTCCTTGATCGAGTACAACAAAGTCCCCTCATCGAGTATAACAAAGTCCCCTGATCGAGTACAACAAAGTCCCCTGATCGAGTATAACAAAGTCCATTAATCGAGTATAAGAAAGCCCCCTGATCGAGTATAACAAAGACCCTTAATGGAGTATAAGAATGGCCCTGATCGAAATTAACAAAGTCCATTAATCGAGCATAACAAAGCCCCCTCATCGAGTATAACAAAGGCCACCTGATCGAATACAAGAAAGTCACCTGATCGAGTATAACAAACACCCTTAATGGAGTATAACAATGGCCCTTGATCGAGTATAACAGAAGATCGAGTATAACAAAGTCCTGATCGAGTATAACAAAGTCCCATGATCGAATATAAGAAAGTCTCCTGATCGAATATAACAAAGTCCCTGATCGAGTATAACAAAGTCCACTGGTCGAGTATAACAAAGTCCCGTGATCGAGTATTACAAAGGCCCTAATCGAGTATAACCAAGGCCCTCACCGACTATAACAAAGTCCCACATCGAGTGTAACAAATTCCCTGATCGAGTATACAGCCCCTGATCGAGTATAACAAAGTCCCTGATCGAATATAACAAAGTCCCCGATCGAGTATAACAAAGTCCACTGTTCGAGTATAACAAAGTCCCTGATAGAGTATAAAAAGCCTTGATCGAGTATACAAAATTCCTGATCGAGATAACAAAGTTCCCTGATCGAGTATAACAAAGCCCTATCATCGAGTATAACAAAGCACCCTTATTGAGTATAAAAAAGTCCCCTGGTCGATTATAACAAACTCCCATGATCGAGTATAACAAAGGCCCCTAATCGAGTATAAGGATGTCCCCTGATCGAGTATAACAAAGCCCCTTGATCGAGTATAACAAAGTCCTTTCATCGAGTATAACAGAGTTCCATCAACGAGTATAACAAATTCGCCCTGATCGAGTATAACAAAGTCCCAATATCGAGCATAACAAAGCCCCATTCATCGAATATAACAAAGACCACTGATCGAGTACAACAAAGTCCCCTGATCGTGTATAACAATGTCCCCTAATCGAGTACAACAAAGTCTCCTGATCGAGTATAACAAAGCCCCCTGATCGAGTATAACAAAGTCAACTGATCGAGAATAACAAAGTCCCCTGATCGAGTATAAAAAAGCCACCTGATCGAGTATAACAAAGTCCCCTAATAGATATATAACAAAGTGCCCCGATAGAGTATAAATGGCCCTTGGTCGAGTATAACAAATTCGCCCTGATCGAGTATAACAAAGTCCCAATATCGAGCATAACAAAGCCCCATTCATCGAATATAACAAAGACCACTGATCGAGTACAACAAAGTCCCCTGATCGTGTAAACAGTCCCTGATCGAGTATAACAAAGTCCTCTCATCGAGTATAACAAAGTCCCCTCATCGAGTATAACTAAGTCCCTCATAGAGCATAACAAATTTCCTTGATAGAGTATAACAAAGCCCTCATAGATTACAAAAAGTAACCTCATCGAGTATGACAAAGGCCCCTGATCGAATATAACAAAGCCCCATGATCGAGAACAGTCAACTGATCGAGTATAACAAAGCCCCTGATCGAGTATAACAAAGTCCCTGATCAAGTATAACAGAGTCTCCTCATCGAGTATAACAAACTCCCTCATCGAGTATAACAAAGGCCCCTGATCGAGTATAACAAAGTCCTTGATCGAGTATAACAGGCCCCTCATAAAGTATAACAAAGGCCCTCATCGAGTATAACAAAGTCCCCTGATCGAGTAAAAAGTCCCCTGCTCGATTATAACAAAGTCCCTGATCGAGTATAACAAAGTCCCCTGATCGAGTATGACAAATCAAAAAGCCCTGGTCGAGTATAACAAAGTCCCTGGTCGATTATAACAAACTCCCATGATCGAGTATAACAAAGTCCACTCTTCGAGTATAACAGAGTTCCCTCATCGAGTATAACAAACGCCCCTGATCGAGTATAACAAAGTCCCCTGATCGAGTACAACAAAGTCCCCGTATGGAGTATAACAAAGCCTTCTCATCGAGTATAACAAAGCCCCCTTATCGAGTATAAAAAAGTCCCCTGGTCGATTATAACAAACTTCCATGATCGAGTATAACAAAAGCCCCTAATCGAGTATAAGGATGTCCCCTGATCGAATATAACAAAGCCCCTTGATCGAGTATAACAAAGTCCCTGATCGAGAATAACAATGTCCCCTAATCGAGTACAACAAAGTTTCCTGATCGAGTATAACAAAGCCCCCTGATCGAGTATAAAAAAGCCACCTGATCGAGTATAACAAAGCCGAAATATAACAAAGTCCCCCGATAGAGTATAACAATGGCCCTGGTCGAGTATAACAAATTCTCTAATCGAGTATAACAAAGTCCCAATATCGAGTATAACAAAGCCCCTTGATCGAGTATAACAAAGTCCACTGATCGAGTACAACAAAGTCCTCTGAACGTGTATAACAAAGTCCCCTGATCGAGTATAACAAAGTCCCTGGTCGAGAATAACAAAGTCCCCTGATCGAGTATAAAAAGCCACCTGATCGAGTATAACAAAGTCCCTTGATAGAAATATAACAAAGTTCCCTGAAAGAGTAACAAAGTCCCTGGTCAAGATATAACAAAGTCCCCTGATCGAGTATAACAAAGCCCTCTAATCAAGTATAACAAAGACCCAATGGAGTATAAGAATGGCCTGATCGAAAATAACAAAGTCCTCTAATCGAGCATAACAAAGCCCCTGATCGAGTATAACAAAGACCACCTAATCGAATACAAGAAAATCACCTAATCGAGTATAACAAAGCCCCTCATCAAGTATAACAGCCCCTCATCGAGTATAAAAGCCCCTGGTCGAGTATAAAAAGTCCCTGGTCGAGAATAACAACGTCCTATGGTCGAGTATAACAAAGGCCCCTGATCGAGTATAACAAAGGCCCCTGGTCGAGTATAACAAAGTCCCCTGATCGAGTATAACAAAGTCTCTTCATCGAGTATCAAAACGTCTTCTAATCGAGTATAACAAAGTCCCCTGATCGAGTATAACAAAGACCCCTGATCGAGTATAACAAAGTCTCTTGATCGAGTATAAGAAAGCCCGCTGATCGAGTATAACAAAGTCCCTGATCGAGTATAACAAAGGCCCCTGATGGAATATAAGAAAGTCCCATGATCGAGTATAACAAAGAGCCTTAATGGAGTATAAGAATGGCCCTGATCGAAAATAACAAAGCCCTCTAATCGAGCATAACAAAGCCCCCTGATCGAGTATAACAAAGGCCACCTGATCGAATACAAGAAAATCACCTGATCGAGTATAACAAAGACCCTTAATGGAGTATAACAATAGCCCCTGATCGAGATATAACAAAGTCCCTGATCGAATATAAGAAAGTCCTCATTGAGTATAACAAAATCCCTGATCGAGTATAACAAAGGCACCTCATCGAGTATAACAAAGTCGAGTGATCGAGTATAACAAAGGCCCTAATCGAGTAAAACCAAGGCCCCTCATCGACTATAACAAAGTCCCCACATCGAGTGTAACAAATCCCTGATCGAGTATTACAAAGCCCCTGATCGAGTATAACAAAGTCCCATCATCGAGTATAAAAAGCCCCTGATCGAGTTTAACAAAGTCCCTGATCGATTATAACAAAGTCCCCGATCGAGTATAACAAAGTCCACTGGTCGAGTATAACAAAGTCCCCTGATCGAGTATAACAAAGCCCTCTGATCGAGTATAACAAATTCCCTTATCGAGATATAACAAAGCCCTCTATCGAGTATAACAAAGCCCCTCATTGAGTATAAAAAGCCCCTGGTCGAGTATAAAAGTTTCCTGGTCGATTATAACAAACTCCCATGATCGAGTATAACAAAGTCCCCTCATAGAGTATAACAGAGTTCCTCATCGAGTATAACAAACGCCCTAATCGAGTATAACAAAGTCCCTGATCGAGTACAACAAAGTCCCCTTATGGAGTATAACAAAGCCCTGATCGAGTATAACAAAGTCAACTGATCGAGTATAACAAAGCCCCTGATCGAGTATAAAGTCCCTAATCAAGTATACAGAGTCCCTCATCGAGTATAACAAACTGCCCTCATCGAGTATATAAAAGTCCTTATCGTATAACAAAGGCCCTCATCGAGTATAAAAGCCCCTGGTCGAGAATAAACAAAGTCCCTGATTGAGTCGAAAAGTTCCCTGATCGATTATATCTAAGTCCCTGATCGAGTATAACAAAGTCCCCTGATCGAGTATAACAAAATCCTTCATCGAGTATAACAAAGTCCTCATCGAGTATAACAAAGTCACCTCATCGAGCATAACAAATTCTCTTAGAGTATAACAAAGCCCCTCATCGAGTATAACAGTAACCTGATCGAGTATAACAAATTCCCATGATCGAGTATAACAAAGCCCTCTCAACGAGATATAACAAAGCCCTCATTGAGTATAAAAGCCCCTGGTCGAGTATAACAAAGTTCCTGGTCGATTATAACAAACTCCCATGATCGAGTAAAACAAAGTCCTCATCGAGTATAACAGAGTTCCCTTATCGAGTATAACAAAGTCCCCTGATCGAGTACAACAAAGTCCCCTTATGGAGTATAACAAAGCCCCCTGATCGAGTATAACAAAGTCAACTGATCGAGTATAACAAAGTCCCCTGATCGAGTATAACAAAGGCCACCTGATCGAATACAAGAAAGTCACCTGATCGAGTATAACAAAGACCCTTAATGGAGTATAAGAATGGCCCTGATCGAAAATAACAAAGTCCTTTAATCGAGCATAACAAAGCCCCCTCATCGAGTATAACAAAGGCCACCTGATCGAATACAAGAAAGTCACCTGATCGTGTATAACAAAGACCCCATGGAGTATAACAATGGCCCTTGATCGAGTGTAACAAAGTCCCAAGATCGAGTATAACAAAGTCCCCTGATCGAGTATAAGCAAGAAAGTCCCATGATCGAATATAAGAAAGTCCCTGATCGAATATAACAAAGTCCCCTGATCGAGTATAACAAAGTCCACTGGTCGAGTATAACAAAGTCCCGTGATCGAGTATAACAAAGGCCCTAATCGAGTATAACCAAGGCCCCTTCACCGACTATAACAAAGTCCCCACATCGAGTGTAACAAATTCTGATCGAGTATAACAAAGTCTGCTGATCGAATATAACAAAGTCCCTGATCGAGTATAACAAAGTCCAGTTCGAGTATAACAAATTCTGATAGAGTATAACAAAGCTCTCTGATCGAGTATAACAAATTTTCTGATCGAGTATAATAACGTTCCTCATCGAGTATAACAAAGCCCTCTGATCGAGTATAACAAAGCCCCCTTATCGAATATAAAAAAGTCCCCTGGTCGATTATAACAAACTCCCATGATCGAGTATAACAAAGGCACCTTATCGAGTATAACAGTCCCGTGACGAGTATAACAGCGTCTTCAATCGAGTATATATCCAAGGCCACTCATCGACTATAACAAAGCCCTCATCGAGTGTAACAAAGTCCCAAGATCGAGTATAACAGTCAACTGGATCGAGAATAACAAAGTCCCCTGATCATATAAAAAGCCACCTGATCGAGTATAACAGTCGCCTAATAGGAAATATGGGAATAAAGTCCCCTGATAGAGTATAACAATGGCCCTTGGTCGAGAGCAAATTCGCCCTGATCGAGCATAACAAAGTCCCAATATCGAGTATAACAAAGCCTCTTGATCGAGTATAACAAAGACCACTGGATCGAGTACAACAAAGTCCCTCATCGTGTATAACAAAGTCCCCCTGATCGAGTATAACAAAGTCCCTCATCGAGTATATAACAAAGTCCCCCATCGAGTATATAAGAAAGCACCTCCCTCATAGAGCATAAATAAATTCTGATAGAGTATAACAAAGCCCTCATCGAGTATAACAAAGTAACCTGATCGAGTATGACAAAGTCCCCTGATCGAATATAACAAAGCCCCCTGATCGAGTATAACAAAGTCCCCTGATCAAGTATAACAAAGTCCCCTGATAGAGTAAAAAAAAGTACCCTGATCGATTATAACAAAGTCACCCGATCGAGTATAACAAAGTCCCCTGATCGAGTATGACAAAGTCCCCTGATCGAGTATAACAAAGCTCCCTCATCGAGTATAACAAAGTCACCTCATCGAGCATAAATAAATTCTTGATAGAGTATAACAAAGCCCTCATCGTGAATAACAAAGTAACCTTGACTGAGTATAACAAATTCTATGATCGAGTATAACAAAGCCCTCTCATCGAGTATATAACAAAGCCCCCTCATTGAGTATAAAAGCCCCCTGGTCGAGTATATAACAAAGCCCCCCTGGTCGATTATAACAAAACTCCCATGATCGAGTATAACAAAGTCCTCATCGAGTATAACAGAGTTCCCCATCGAGTATAACAAAACGCCCTGATCGAGTATAACAAAGTCCCCGACGAGCATGAAGTCCCCTTATGGAGTATAACAGCCCCCTGATCGAGTATATAACAAAGTCAACTGATCGAGTATAACAAAGCCCCTGATCGAGTATATAACAAAGTCCCTTTCCTGATCAAGTATACCAGAGTCCCTCATCGAGTATAAATAAACTGCCCTCATCGAGTATAACAAAGGCCTTTATCGAGAGTATAACAAAGGCCCCTTATCGAGTATAAAAAGCACCTGGTCGACTATAACAAAGTCCCTGGGATCGAGTAGAAAAGTCCCCTGATCGATTATATCTAAGTCCCCGATTGAGTATAGCAAAGTCCCCTGATCGAGCATATAACAAAAACTCCTTCATCGAGTATAACAAAAGTCCTTCTATCGAGTATAACAAAGTCCCATCATCGAGCATAACAAATTCTGATAGAGTATAACAAAAGCCCTCATCGAGAATAATAAAAATACCCATGATCGAGTATAACAAAGTCCCCTGATCGAGTATAAAATGCCCCTGATCGAGTATAACAAAGTTCTCTAGTCGAGTATAACAAAGTATCCTGACTGCGTATAACAAAGTCCTCTGATCGATTATAACAAAGCCTCCTCATCGAGTATAAAAGCCCCTGGTCGAGTATAACAAAGTCCCTGATCGAATATAAGAAAGTCCCCTGATCGAGTGTAACAAAGTCCTAAGATCGAGTATAACAAAGTCCCCTGATCGAGTATTACAAAGTTCCCTGATCGAATATAAGAAAGTCCCTTGATCGACTATAACAAAATCCCCTGATCGAAAATAACAAAGTCCTCTGATCGAGTACATCAAAGCTTCCTGATCGAGTATAACAAAGGCCCATGATCGAATACAACAAAGGCCCCTAATCGATTATAACAAAGTCCCAAGATCGAGTATAACAAAGTCCCAAGATCGAGTATAACAAAGTCCCCTGATCGATTATAAGAAATTTCCCTGATCGAGTATAACAAAATTCCCTGATCGAGTATAACAAAGGCTCTCATCGAGTATATAACAAAGTCCCCTACATCGAGGTAAATAAATTCTGATCGAGTATAACAAAGCCTCATCGAGTATAACAAAGTCCCATCATCGAGTATAAAAAGCCCCTGATCGAGTATAACAAAGTCCCCTGATCGAATATAACAATGCCCCCCTGGTCGAGTATATAACAAAGTCCCCTGGTCGAGTATAACAAAGTCCCATGATCGAGTATAGCAAAGGCCCCTGATCGAGTATAACAAAGCACTTTTTCTGAAGAGTATAAAAAGACCCGTGATCGAGTATAACAAAGTCCTAATATCGAGTATAACAAAGCCCCTGATCGAGTAGAACAAAGTCCCTGATCGATATAACAAAGGCCCTCATCGAGTATAACAAAGGCACCTGATCGAGCTTTAAGAAAGTCCCTATCGAGTATAACAAAAGGCCTCTGATCGAGAGTAACAAAGTCCAAGATCGAATATAACAAAGCTACCTGATCGAGTATAACAAAGTCCCCGATCGGGAGTATAACAAAGTCCCCTGATCGAGTACAATAAAGTCCTGATCGAATATAACAAAGCCCCCTGATCGAGTATAACAAAGTCAACTATCGAGTATAACAAAGCTCCCCTGATCGAGTATATAACAAAGACCCTTAATGGAGTATAACAACGGCCCCTCGATCGATTATAACAAAGTCCCAAGATCGAGTATAACAAAGTCCCCTGATCGAGTATATAACAAAGTCCCCTGATCGATTATAAGAAATTTTCCTGATCGAGTATAACAAAATCCCCTGATCGAGTATAACAAAGGCTCCTCATCGAGTATAACAAAGTCCCTTACATCGAGTGTAAATAAATTCTGATCGAGTATAACAGTTTGATCGAGTATAACAAAGTCCCTCTATCGAGTATAAAAAGCTCCTTGGTCGAGTATATAACAAAGTCCCATGGTCGATTATAACAAACTCCCCATGATCGAGTATAACAAAGGCCCCTGATCGAGTATAAGGATGTCCAATGATCGAGTATAACAAAGCCCCTTGATCGAGTATAACAAAGTCCTTTCATCGAGTATAACAGAGTTCCTCATCGAGTATACCAAAAGCCTTTAATCGAGTATAACAAAGGCCCCTAATCGAGTGTAACAAAAGTCCCAAGATCGAGTATAACAGTCCTTCCATTGAGTACAACAGTCTCCCTCATCGAGTATAACAAAGTCCCCTGATCGAGTACAACAAAAGTCCCTGATCGAGTATAACAGCGCCCCTGATCGAGTGTAGCAAAGTCCCCTGATCGAGTATAACAAAGACCCCTGATCGAGTATAACAAAGTCCCTTGATCGAGAATAAGAAAGTTCTGATCGAGTATAACAAAGACCCTTAATGGAGTATAAGAATGGCCCTGATCGAAAATAACAAAATCCTTTAATCGAGTGCAAACAAAGCCCCCTCCTCGAGTATAACAAAGGCCACCTGATCGAATACAAGAAAGTCACCTGATCGTGTATAACAAAGACCCTTAATGGTGTATAACAAAGCCCCATGATCGAGTATAACAAGGCCCTAATCGAGTGTAACAAAGGTCCAAGATCGAGTATAACAAAGCTCTCTGATCGAGTACAACAAAGTCCCCTCATCGAGTATAACAAAGTCCCTATCGAGTATAACAAAGTTCCCTCATAGAGCATAACAAATTTCCCTGATAGAGTATAACAAAGCCCCTCATCGAGTATAACAAAGTAACCTGATCGAGTATGACAAAGTCCCTGATCGAATATAACAAAGCCCCATGATCGAGTATAACAAAGTCCCTGATCAAGTATAACAGAGTCTCCTCATCGAGTATAACAAACTCCCTCATCGAGTATAACAACGGCCCCTGATCGAGTATAACAAAGTCCCTTGATCGAGTATACAAAGGCCCCTCATCAATATAACAGAGGCCCCTCATCAAGTATAACAAAGTCCCCTGATCTAGTAAAAAAGTCCCTGATCGAGTATTACAAAGCCCCTAATCGAGTATAACAAAGTCCCTCATCGAGTATAAAAAGCCCCTGATCGAGTTTAGCAAAGTCCCTGATCGAGTATAACAAAGTCCACTGGTCGAGTATAACAAAGTCCCTGATCGAGTATAACAAAGCCCTCTGATCGAGTATAACAAATTCCCTAATCGAGTATAACAAAGCCCTCACATCGAGTATAACAAAGCCCCCTCATTGAGTATAAAAAGCCCTGGTCGAGTATAACAAAGTTTCCTGGTCGATTATAACAAACGCCCCTGATCAAGTATAACAAAGTCCCCTGATCGAGTACAACAAAGTCCCCTAATGGAGTATAACAAAGCCCCCTGATCGAGTATAACAAAGTCAACTGATGGAGTATAACAAAGCCCCTGATCGAGTATAACAAAGTCCCTGATCAAGTATAACAGAGTCCCCTCATCGAATATAACAAACTGCCCTCGTCGAGTATAACAAGGCCCTTATCGAGTATAACAAAGGCCCCTCATCGAGTATAAAAGCCCCTGGTCGAGTATAACAAAGTCCCTGATCGAGTCGAAAAAGTCCTGATCGAGTATATCTAAGTCCCCTGATCGAGAATAACAAAATCCCTTCATCGAGTATAACAAAGTCCCTCATCGAGTATAACAAATTCCCTCATCGAGCATAACAAATTCCTGATAGAGTATAACAAAGCCCCTCATCGAGTATAAAAGACCCATGATCGAGTATAACAAAGTCCCTGATCGAGTATAAAAAGCCCCTGATCGAGTATAACAAAGTCCCTGGTCGAGTATAACAAAGTATCCTGATCGAGTATAACAAAGTCCCCTGATCGAGTATAAAAAAGCTCCTGATCGAGTATAACAAAGCCCCTTATCGAGTATAAAAAATCCCTGGTCGAGTATAACCAAAGTACCCTGATCGAATATAAGAAAGTCCCTGATCGAGTATAACAAAGTCCCAAGATCGAGTATAACAAAGTCCCCTGATCGAGTATAACACAGTCCCCTGATCGAATATAAGAAAGTCCCCTGATCGACTATAACAAAATCCCCTGATCGAAAATAACAAAGTCCTCTGATCGAGTACAACAAAGCTTCCTGATCGAGTATAACAAAGGTCCATGATCGAATACAATAAAGTCCCCTGATCGAGTATAACAAAGACCCTTAATGGAGTATAACAATGGCCCCTGATCGATAATAACAAAGTCCCAAGATCGAGTATAACAAAGTCCCCTGATCGAGTATAACAAAGTCCCCTGATCGATTTTAAGAAATTTCCCTGATCGAGTATAACAAAATCCCCTGATCGAGTATAACAAAGTCCCCTGGTCGATTATAACAAACTCCCATGATCGAGTATAACAAAGTCCCCTCATCGAGTATAACAGAGTTCCCTCATCGAGTATAACAAACGCACCTGATCGAGTATAACAAAGTCCCCTGATCGAGTACAACAAAGTCCTTATGGAGTATAACAAAGCTGATCGAGTATAACAAAGTCAACTGATCGAGTATAAGAAAGCCCTGATCGAGTATAACAAAGTCCCTTGATCGAGTATAAGAAAGCCCCCTGATCGAGTGTAACAAAGACCCTTAATGGAGTATAAGAATGGCCCTGATCGAAAATAACAAAGTCCTTTAATCGAGCATAACAAAGCCCCCTCATCGAGTATAACAAAGGCCACCTGATCGAATACAAGAAAGTCACCTGATCGTGTATAACAAAGACCCTTAATGGTGTATAACAATGGCCCTTGATCGAGTATAACAAAGTCCTTTCATCGAGTATAACAGAGTTCCCTCATCGAGTATAACAAACGCCCCTCATCGAGTATAACAAAGGCCCCTGATCGAGTGTAACAAAGTACCAAGATCGAGTATAACAATGTCCCCTAATCTTGTACAACAAAGTCTCCTGATCGAGTATAAAGCCCCTGATCGAGTATAACAAAGTCAACTGATCGAGAATAACAAAGTCCCCTGATCGAGTATAACAAAGTCCCCTAATAGAAATATACAAAGCCCGATAAGTATAACAATGGCCCTTGGTCGAGTATAACAAATTCGCCCTGATCGAGTATAACAAAGTCCCAATATCGAGTATAACAAAGCCCCTTGATCGAGTATAACAAAGACCACTGATCGAGTACAACAAAGTCCCTTGATCGTGTATAACAAAGTCTGATCGAGTATAACAAAATCCCCTCATCGAGTATAACAAAGTCCCCTCATCGAGTATAACAAAGTCCCTCATAGAGCATAACAATTTCCCTGATAGAGTATAACAAACCCCTCATCGAGTATAAACAAAGTAACCTGATCGAGTATGACAAAGTCCCTGATCGAATATAACAAAGCCTTATGATCGAGTATAACAAAGTCAACTGATCGAGTATAACAAAGCCCCCTGATCGAGTATAACAAAGTCCCCTGATCAAGTATAACAGAGTCTCCTCATCGAGTATAACAAACTCCCCTCATCGAGTATAACAACGGCCCCTGATCGAGTATAACAAAGTCCCTTGATCGAGTACAACAAAGTCCCCTAATGGAGTATAACAAAGCCCCCTGATCGAGTACAACAAAGTCAACTGATCGAGTATAACAAAGTCCCCTGATCGAGTATAAAAAGGCCCTATCGCATATAACAAAGGCCCTCATCAAGTATAACAAAGTCCCTGATCAAGTAAAAAGTCCCTGATCGAGTATTACAAAGCCCTGATCGAGTATAACAAAGTCCTCATCGAGTATAAAAACCCTGATCGAGCTTTCAACAAAGTCCCTGATCGAATATAACAAAGTCCTGATCGAGTATAAAAGTCCACTGGTCGAGTATAACAAAGTCCCCTGATCGAGTATAACAAAGCCCCTGATCGAGTATAACAAATTCTGATCGAGTATAAAGCCTCTCATCGAGTATAACAGCCCCTCATTGAATGTGCCTGGTCGAGTATAACAAAAGTTTCCTGGTCAGTTATAACAAACTCCCATGATCGAGTAACAAGTCCTCATCGAGTATAACAGAGTTCCTCATCAAGTATAACAAACGCCCCTGATCGAGTATAACAAAGTCCCCTGATCGAGTACAACAAAGTCCCCTAATGGAGTATAACAAAGCCCTGATCATATACGTCAACTGATCGAGTATAACAAAGCCCCCTGATCGAGTATAACAAAGTCCCTGATCAAGTATAACAGAGTCCCTCATCGAATATAACAAACTGCCCTCGTCGATGATAACAAAGGCCCTTATCGAGTATAACAAAGGCCCTCATCGAGTATAAAAGCCCCTAGTCGAGTATAACAAAGTCCCTGATCGAGCTGAAAAAGTCCTGATCGAGTATATCTAAGTCCCCTGATCGAGTATAACAAAATCCTTCATCGAGTATAACAAAGTCCCCTCATCGAGTATAACAAAGGCCCCTGATCGAGATGTAACAAAGTCCCAAGATCGAGTATAACAATGTCCCCTAATCTTGTACAACAAAGTCTCCTGATCGAGTATAACAAAGCCCCCTGATCGAGTATAACAAAGTCAACTGATCGAGAATAACAAAGTCCCCTGATCGAGTATAACAAAGTCCCCTAATAGAAATATAACAAAGTCTCCCGATAGAGTATAACAATGGCCCTTGGTCGAGTATAACAAATTCGCCCTGATCGAGTATAACAAAGTCCCAATATCGAGTATAACAAAGCCCCCTTGATCGAGTATAACAAAGACCACTGATCGAATATAAGAAAGTCCCTGATCGAAAATATCAAAGTCCCCTGATCGAGTATAACAAAGTCCCTCATCGAGTATAAGAAAGTCCCTCATCGAGTATAACAAAGTCCTCATAGAGCATAACAAATTTCCTGATAGAGTATAACAAAGCCCTCATCGAGTATAACAAAGTAACCTGATCGAGTATGACAGTCCCCTGATCGAATATAACAAGCCCCATGATCGAGTATAACAAAGTCAACTAATCGAGTATAACAAAGCCCCTGATCGAGTATAACAAAGTCCCTGATCAAGTATAACAGAGTCTCATCATCGAGTATAACAAACTCCCTCATCGAGTATAACAACGGCCCCTGATCGAGTATAACAAAGTCCCTTGATCGAGTATAACAAAGGCCCTCATCAAGTATAACAAAGTCTGATCTAGTAAAAAGTCTGATCGAGTATTACAAAGCCCCTGATCGAGTATAACAAAGTCTACTGGTTGAGTATAACAAGTCCCCTGATCGAGTATAACAAAGCCCTCTAATCGAGTATAACAAATTCCCTGATCGAGTATAACAAAGCCCTCTCATCGAGTATAACAAGCCCCTCATTGAGTATAAAAAGCCCCTGGTCGAGTATAAAAAAGTTTCTGGTCGATTATAACAAACTCCCATGATCGAGTATAACAAAGTCCCTCATCGAGTATTACAGAGTTCCCTCATCAAGTATAACAAACGCCCCTGATCGAGTATAACAAAGTCCCCTGATCGAGTATAACAAAGTCCCCACATCAGGTGTAACAAATTCCCCTGATCGAGTATAATAAAGCCCCGTGATCGAATATAACAAAGCCCCCTCGTCGAGTATAACAAAGTCCCCTGGTCGAGTATAACAAAGTCCCATGATCAAGTATAACAAAGGCCCCTCATCGAGTATAAAAAGCCCCCTGGTCGAGTACAACAAAGTCCCCTGATCGAGTCGAAAAAGTCCCCTGATCAAGTATATCTAAGTCCCCTGATCGAGTATAACAAAAGCCCTTCATCGAGTATAACAAAGTCCCTTCATGGAGTATAACAATGTCCCCTCATCGAGCATACCAAATTCCCCTGATAGAGTATAACAAAGCCCCTCATCGAGTATAAAAAAGACCCATGATCGAGTATAACAAAGTCCCTTGGTCGAGTATAACAAAGTATCCTGATCGAGTATAACAAAGTCCCCTGATCGAGTATAACAAAGCTCCCTGATCGAGTATAACAAAGCCCCCTTATCGAGTATAAAAATCCCCTGGTCGAGTATAACAAAGTCCCCTGATCGAATATAAGAAAGTCCCCTGATCGAGTATAACAAAGTCCCAAGATCGAGTATAACAAAGTCCCCTGATCGAATATAACACAGTCCCCTGATCGAATATAAGAAAGTCCCCTGATCGACTATAACAAAATCCCTGATCGAAAATAACAAAGTCCTCTGATCGAGTACAACAAAGCTTCTGATCGAGTATAACAAAGGTCCATGATCGAATACAACAAAGTCCCTGATCGAGTATAACAAAAGATCCTAATGGAGTATAACAATGGCTGATCGATTATAACAAAGTCCCAAGATCAAGTATAACAAAGTCCCTGATCGAGTATAACAAAGTCCCTGATCGATTTTGAAATTTCCCTGATCGAGTATAACAAAATCCCTGATCAGAGTACAACAAAGTCCCTGGTCGATTATAACAAACTCCATGATCGAGTATAACAAAGTCCTCATGGGGTATAACAGAGTTCCTCATCGAGTATAACAAACGCACCTGATCGAGTATAACAAAGTCCCCGGATCGAGTACAACAAAATCCTTATGGAGTATAACAAAGCCCCTGATCGAGTATAACAAAGTCAACTGATCGAGTATCAAAGCCCTGCTCGAGTATAACAAAGTCCCTTGATCGAGTATAAGAAAGCCCCTGATCGAGTATACAAAAAGACCTTAATGGTATAAATGGCTGATCGAAAAGTAAAGTCCTTTAATCAGGCATAACAAAAGTACCCTCATCGGGTATAACAGTACCTGATCCAGATACCACAAGAAGTCACCTGATCGTGCATAACAAAAGACCGCTTAATGGTGTATAACAATATTTCAATTCTCAGGTATATATCGCCGGAGGTCCCAGATCAGTATAACAAAGTCCTGATCCAGTATAACAAAAGTCCCATATGATCGGAATATAGAAAGTCCCCTGATCGAATATAACAAAGTCCCTGATCAGGTAACAAGTCCACTGGTCCCTGAGTATAACAAAGTCCGTGATCAGAGTATAACAAGGCCCTAATCAGCGAGCATTATAGCAAAGGCCCCTCACCGACTATAGCAAAGTCCCACATCGAGTTAACAAAATTCCCCTGATCGGCGATTATATAACCGGCCTGATCCAGAGTATAGCAAAAGTCCCCTGATCAACGAATATAACAAAGAATACTGATCAGGTATAACAAAAGTCCACACTTCGAGTATAACAAAGTCCCCTGATGAGAGTATAACCGCTCTGTTCGAGTATAACAAATTCACAGTCGAGTATAACAATAAATTATATAAAGCCCTCTCATCCTAATTCTAACAATGCCCCCTTATCGAGTAAAAAAGTCCCTGTGGTCGATATATAACAAACTCCCCAGTCAGGTTTTCAAAGGCCCTAATCGAGTATAAGGATCCCTGATCGAGTATAACAAAGCCCTTGATCGAGTATATCAAAGTCCTTTCTCATCAGTATAACAAGGTTCCCTCATCAACGACCAAACGCCTTGATCTGGCAGCGAAAGTATAACAAAAACTACCCTGATCAGTGTAACAAAAGTCCCAAAGATCAGAGTATAACAATGTCCCTAATCAGGTACAACAAAGTCTCCTGATCGAGTATAACAAAGCCCCTGATCGATTATAACAAAGTCCGGCTTCTGATCGAGAATAACAAAGTCCCTGATCGAGTATAAAAGCCACCTGATCCAGAGTATAACAAAGTTTACTAATATAAATGTAACCGAGTCCCCCGATAGAGTATAACAATGGCCTTGGTCGAGTATAACAGAATTCTACATGCAGTCAGAATACATAAACTTGAGGTCCCAATATCCAGGTATAACAAGGCCCTTGATCTGAGTATGCGGGAACACACTGATCGGTACAACAAAGTCCCCTGATCGTGAATAACAAAAGTCCCTGATCGAGTATAACAAAGTCCCTCATCGAGGTATAACAAAAGTCCTCATCGGTATAACAAAATTCCCTCATGACGCTAACAAATTTCCCTGATAAATTATAACCAGCCCTCTTCAGTATAACAAAAGTAACCTGATCTGAGTATAACAAAAGGTCCCTAATCGAATATATAGCAAAAAGCCCCCATGATCGAGTATAACAAAGTCAACTGATCCGAGTATATAACAAAGCACCTGATCGGAAGGTATATAAAGTCCTGATCAAGAGTATAAGTCTCATCGAGTATAACAAACTCCCCTCGCCAGTATAACAACGGCCTTGATCGAGTATAAGTCCCGCCAGTTGTGATACTTTCCTGGCCCCTCTCAGAGAGGTATAACAAGGAAAGCCCCTCATCGCATGTATAACAAAAGGTCCCTGATCTAGTAAAAAGTCCCTGATCGAGTATTACCAAAGCCCCTGATCGGCGGGTATAACAAAGTCTACTGGTTGATAAGAATGCACCGATCCAGAGTATAACAAGCCCTCTAATCGGTATCAACAAGATTCACCTGATCCCAGCAGTATAACAAAGCCCTCTCATCAGGTATAACAAAGCCCTCATTGAATTATAAAAAGCCCCTGGTCGAGTATAACAAAAGTTTCCACCAGATTAAATTATAACAAGCACCATGATCTAATTATAACAAAGTCCCCTCATATGGGTATCTGCAAGTTCCCTCATCAAGTATAACAAGCGCGCCCTGATCGAGTATAACAAAGTCCCCTGATCGGTACAACAAAGTCCCCACATCGAGGTGTAACAAATTCTGATCGAGTAGCAAAGCCCCGTATTGATCGAATATAACAAAAGCCCCTTTCGAGTGAAATTATAACAAAGTCCCCTGGTAAGAACATAACCACAGTCCCATGATCCCGGTACTATAACAAAGGCCGGTCGGTATAACAAAGGCCCCTGGAAAAGTATAAAAAACCCCGTATCATGGTATTACAAAAGTCCCAATAATCGGGTAAAGCAAAGCCCCACGAGTCGAGTGAACAAAGTCTGATCCTTGGTATAACAAAGGCCCTCACCATGGTACAACAAAGGCAGCTTGTGATCGAGTATCGAGTATAACAAAGCTACCATCGAGTATAACAAAGGCGCTTGATCGAGTTTAAGAAAGTCCCCTGATCGAGTATAACAAAGCCCCTTGAACGAGTATAACAAAGTCCCCTCATCGAGTATAACAGAGTTCCCTCATCGAGGATAACAAACGCCCCTGATCGAGTATAACAAAGGCCCCTAATCGAGAGTAACAAAGTCCCAAGATCGAGTATAACAAAGCTACCTGATCGAGTATAACAAAGTCCCTCATCGAGTATAACAAAGTCCCCTGATCGAGTACAACAAAGTCCCCTGATCGAATATAACAAAGCCCCCTAATCGAGTATAACAAAGTCAACTGATCGAGTATAACAAAGCCCCCTGATCGAGTATAACAATGTCCCCTGATCAAGTATAACAGAGTCTCCTCATCGAGTATAACAAACTCCCGTCATCGAGTATAACAAAGGCCCCTCATCGAGTATAACGAAGGCCCCTCATCGAGTATAACAAAGTCCCCTGATCGAGTAAAAAAAACCCCTGATCGATTATAACAAATTCCCCTGATCGAGTATAACAAAGTCCCCTGATCGAGTATAACAAAGTCCCCTGATCCAGTATAACAAAGTCCCCTGATCGAGTATAACAAAGTCCCCTGATCGAGTATAAAAAAGTCCCCTCATGGGAGCATAACAAATTCCCCTGATAGAGTATAACAAAGCCCCTCATCGAGTATAACAAAGTAACCTGATCGAGTATGACAAAGTCCCCTGATCGAGTATAACAAAGCTCCCTCATCGAGTATAACAAAGTCCCCTCATCGAGCATAACAAATTCCCCTGATAGAGTATAACAAAGCCCCTCATCGAGTAAAACATAGTAACCTGATCGAGTATAACAAAGTCCCCTGTTCGAGTATAACAAAGTAACCTGTTCAAGTATGACAAAGTCCCCTAATCGAGTATAACAAAGCTCCCTCATCGAGTATAAAAAAGCCCCCTGGTCGAGTATAACAATGTCCCCTGATTGAATATAAGAAATTCCCCTGATCGAGTAAAACAAAGTCCTTTAATGGAGTATAACAATGGCCCCTAATAGAATATAACAAAGCCCCTCATCGAGTATAAAAAAGACCCATGATCGAGTCTAACAAAGTCTCTTAATGGAGTATAACAATTGGCCCTGATCGAGTATAACAAAGTCCCAAGATCGAGTTTAACAAAGTTCCCTGATCGAGTATAACAAAGTCCCCTGATCGAATATAAGAAAGTCCCCTCATCGAGTATAACAAAATCCCCTGATCGAAAATAACAAAGTCCCCTGATCGAGTATAACAAAGCCCCCTGATCGAGTATAACAAAGGCCCATGATCGAATACAACAAAGTTCCCTGATCGAGTATAACAAAGTCCCCTGATGGGAGCATAACAAATCCCCCTGATAGAGTATAACAAAGCCCCTCATCGAGTATAACAAAGTAACCTGATCGAGTATGACAAAGTCCCCTGATCGAGTATAACAAAGCTCCCTCATCGAGTATAACAAAGTCACCTCATCGAGCATAACAAATTCCCCTGATAGAGTATAACAAAGCCCCTCATCGAGTATAACAAAGTAACCTGATCAAGTATAACAAATTTCCCTGATCGAGTATAACAAAGCCCTCTCATCGAGAATAACAAAGCCCCCTCATTGAGTATAAAAAAGCCCCCTGGTCGAGTATAACAAAGTCCCCTGGTCGATTATAACAAACTCCCATGATTGAGTATAACAAAGTCCCCTCATCGAGTATAACAGAGTTCCCTCATCGAGTATAACAAACGCCCCTGATCGAATATAACAAAGTCCCCTGATCGAGTACAACAAATTCCCCTTATGGAGTATAACAAAGCCCCCTGATCGAGTATAACAAAGTCAACTGATCGAGTATAACAAAGCCCCCTGATCGAGTATAACAAAGTCCCCTGATCAAGTATAACAGGGTCCCCTCATCGAGTATAACAAACTGCCCTCATCGAGTATAACAAAGGCCCCTTATCGAGTATAACAAAGGCCCCTCATCGAGTATAAAAAGCCCCCTGGTCGAGTATAACAAAGTCCCATGATCGATTAGAAAAAGTCCCCTGATCGATTATATCTAAGTTCCCTAATCGAGTATAACGAAGTCCCCTGATCGAGTATAACAAAATCCCTTCATCGAGTATAACAAAGTCACCTCATCGAGCATAACAAATTCCCCTGATAGAGTATAACAAAGCCCCTCATCGAGTATAAAAAAGACCCTTGATCGAGTATAACAAAGTCCCCTGATCGAATATAAAAAAGCCCCCTGATCGAGTATAACAAAGTCCCATGGCCGAGTATAACAAAGTATCCTGATCGATTATAACAAAGTCCCCTGATCGAGTATAACAAAGCTCCCTAATCGAGTATAACAAAGCCCCCTCATCGAGTATAAAAAAGCTTCCTGATTGAGTATAACAAAGGCCCATGATCGAATACAACAAAGTCCCCTGATCGAGTATAACAAAGCCCCTTGATCGAGTATAACAAAGTCCCCTCATCGAGTATAACAGAGTTCCCTCATCGAGTATAACAAACGCCCCTGATCGAGTATAACAAAGGCCCCTGATCGAGAGTAACAAAGTCCCAAGATCGAGTATAACAAAGCTACCTCATCGAGTATAACAAAGTCCCCTCATCGAGTATAACAAAGGCCCCTCATCGAGTATAACAAAGTCCCTTGATCGAGTATAACAAAGGCCCCTCATCGAGTATAACAAAGGCCCCTCATCGAGAATAACAAAGTCTCCTAATCGAGTAAAAAAAAGTCCCCTGATCGAGTATAACAAAGTCCCCTGATCGAGTATAACAAAGTCCCCTGATCGAGTATAAAAAAGTCCCCTCATCGAGTATAACAAAGTCCCCTCATGGGAGCATAACAAATTCCCCTGATATAGTATAACAAAGCCCCTCATCGAGTATAACAAAGTAACCTGATCGAGTATGACAAAGTCCCCTGATCGAGTATAACAAAGCTCCCTCATCGAGCATAACAAAGTCCCCTCATCGAGTATAACAAAGTCCCCTCATCGAATATAACAAAGTCCCCTCATGGGAGCATAACAAATTCCCCTGAGAGAGTATAACAAAGCCCCTCATCGAGTATAACAAAGTAACCTGATCGAGTATAACCAAGTCCCCTGGTCGAGTATAACAAAGTAACCTGATCGAGTATGACAAAGTCCCCTGATCGAGTATAACAAAGCTCCCTCATCGAGTATAAAAAAGCCCCCTGGTCGAGTATAACAAAGTCACCTGATTGAATATAAGAAATTCCCCTGATCGAGTATAACAAAGTCCCTTAATGGAGTATAACAATGGCCCCTGATAGAATATAACAAAGCCCCTCATCGAGTATAAAAAAGACCCATGATCGAGTATAACAAAGTCCCCTGATCGAGTATAACAAAGTCCCAAGATCGAGTATAACAAAGTTCCCTGATCGAGTATAACAAAGCCCCCTGATCGAGTATAGCAAAGGCCCAAGATCGAATATAACAAAGACCCAAATGGAGTATAACAATGGCCCCTGATCGAGTATAACAAAGTCCCAAGATCGAGTATAACAAAGTCCCTGATCGAGTATAACAAAGTCCCGTAATCGAGTACAACAAAGGCCCTTATCGAATATAACAAAAGCCCCTCATCGACTATAACAAAGTCCCCACATCGAGTGTAACAAATTCCCCTGATTGAGAATAACAAAGCTTCTGATCGAGTATAACAAAGTCCCCTCATCGAGTATAAAAAAGCCCCCTGGTCAAGTATAACAAAGTCCCATGGTCGATTATAACAAACACCCATGATCGAGTATAACAAAGGCCCCTGATCGAGTATAAGGATGTCTCTTGATCGAGTATAACAAAGTCCCTTGATCGAGTACAACAAAGTCCCCTCATCGAGTATAACAAAGGCCCCTGATCGAGTATAACAAAGGCCCCTGATCGAGTGTAACAAAGTCCCAAGATCGAGTATAACAAAGCTCCCTGATCGAGTACAACAAAGTCCCCTCATCGAGTATAACAAAGTCCCCTCATCGAGTACAACAAAGTCCCCTGATCGAGTATAACAAAGGCCCCTTATCGAGTGTAACAAAGTCCCCTGATCGAGTATAACAAATACCCCTGATCGAGTATAACAAAGACCCTTAATGGAGTATAAGAATGGCCCTGATCGAAAATAACAAAGTCCATTAATCGAGCATAACAAAGCCCCCTCATCGAGTATAACAAAGGCCACCTGATCGAATACAAGAAAGTCACCTGATCGAGTAAAACAAACACCCTTAATGGAGTATAACAATGGCCCTTGATCGAGTATAACAAAGTCCCAAGATCGAGTATAACAAAGTCCCCTGATCGAGTATAACAAAGTCCCATGATCGAATATAAGAAAGTCCCCTGATCGAATATAACAAAGTCCCCTGATCGAGTATAACAAAGTCCACTGGTCGAGTATAACAAAGTCCCGTGATCGAGTATAACAAAGGCCCTAATCGAGTATAACCAAGGCCCCTCACCGACTATAACAAAGTCCCCACATCGAGTGTAACAAATTCCCCTGATCGAGTATAACAAAGCCCATGATCGAGTATAACAAAGTCCCATGATCGAATATAACAAAGTCCCCTGATCGAGTATAACAAAGTCCACTGTTCGAGTATAACAAAATCCCCTGATAGAGTATAACAAAGCTCTCTGATCGAGTATAAAAATTTCCCCTGATCGAGTATAACAAAGTTCCCTGATCGAGTATAACAAAGCCGTTTCATCGAGTATAACAAAGCACCCTTATCGAGTATAAAAAAGTCCCCTGGTCGATTATAACAATCTCCCATGATCGAGTATAACAAAGGCCCCTAATCGAGTATAAGGATGTCCCCTGATCGAGTATAACAAAGTCCTTTCAACGAGTGTAACAGAGTTCCATCATCCAGTATAACAAACGCCCCGGATCGAGTATAACAAAGGCCCCAGATCGAGTGTAACAAAGTCCCAAGATCGAGAATAACAATGTCCCCTAATCGAGTACAACAAAGTCTCCTGATCGAGTATAACAAAGCCCCCTGATCGAGTATAACAAAGTCAACTGATCGAGAATAACAAAGTACCCTGATCGAGTATAAAAAAGCCACCTGATCGAGTATAACAAAGTCCCCTAATAGATATATAACAAAGTGCCCCGATAGAGTATAACAATGGCCCTTGGTCGAGTATAACAAATTCGCCCTGATCGAGTATAACAAAGTCCAAATATCGAGCATAACAAAGACCCATTCATCGAGTATAACAAAGACCACTGATCGAGTACAACAAAGTCCCCTGATCGTGTATAACAAAGTCCCCTGATCGAGTATAACAAAGTCCTCTCATCGAGTATAACAAAGTCCCCTCATCGAGTATAACAAAGTCCCCTCATAGAGCATAACAAATTCCCCTGATAGAGTATAACAAAGCCCCTCATCGAGTATAACAAAGTAACCTCATCGAGTATGACAAAGTCCCCTGATCGAATATAACAAAGCCCCATGATCGAGTATAACAAAGTCAACTGATCGAGTATAACAAAGCCCCCTGATCGAGTATAACAAAGTCTCCCTCGAGATCAAGTATAACAAAGGCCCCTGATCGAGTATAACAAAGTCCCTTGATCGAGTATAACAAAGGCCCCTCATAAAGTATAACAAAGGACCTTCATCGAGTATAACAAAGTCCCCTGATCGAGTAAAAAAAAGTCCCCTGATCGATTATAACAAAGTCCCCTGATCGAGTATAACAAAGTCCCCTGATCGAGTATGACAAAGTCCCCTGATCGAGTATAACAAAGCTCCCTCATCGAGTATAACAAAGTCACCTCATCGAGCATAACAAATTCCCCTGATAGAGTATAACAAAGCCCCTCATCGAGTATAACAAAGTAACCTGATCGAGTATAACAAATTCCCCTGATCGAGTATAACAAAGCCCTCTCATCGAGTATAACAAAGCCCCCTCATTGAGTATAAAAAAGCCCCCTGGTCGAGTATAACAAAGTCCCCTGGTCGATTATAACAAACTCCCATGATCGAGTATAACAAAGTCCCCTCATCGAGTATAACAGAGTTCCCTCATCGAGTATAACAAACGCCCCTGATCGAGTATAACAAAGTCCCCTGATCGAGTACAACAAAGTCCACTTATGGAGTATAACAAAGCCCTCTCATCGAGTATAGCAAAGCCCCCTTATCAAGTATAAAAAAGTCCCCTGGTCGATTATAACAAACTCCCATGATCGAGTATAACAAAGGCCCCTAATCGAGTATAAGGATGTCCCCTGATCGAGTATAACAAAGCCCCTTGATCGAGTATAACAAAGTCCTTTCATCGAGTATAACAGAGTTCCCTCATCGACTATAACAAACGCCCCTGATCGAGTATAACAAAGGCCCCTGATCGAGTGTAACAAAGTCCCAAGATCGAGAATAACAATGTCCCCTAATCGAGTACAACAAAGTCTCCTGATCGAGTATAACAAAGCCCCCTGATCGAGTATAACAAAGTCAACTGATCGAGAATAACAAAGTCCCCTGATCGAGTGTAAAAAAGCCACCTGATCGAGTATAACAAAGTCCCCTAATAGAAATATAACAAAGTCCCCCGATAGAGTATAACAATGGCCCTTAGTCGAGTATAAAAAATTCCTCTGATCGAGTATAACAAAGTCCCAATATCGAGTATAACAAAGCCCCCTTGATCGAGTATAACAAAGTCCACTGATCGAGTACAACAAAGTCCTCTGATCGTGTATAACAAAGTCCCCTGATCGAGTATAACAAAGTCCCCTGGTCGAGAATAACAAAGTCCGCTGATCGAGTATAAAAAAGCCACCTGATCGAGTGTAACAAAGTCCCCTGATAGAAATATAACAAAGTTCCCTGAAAGAGTATAACAAAGTCCCCTGGTCAAGTATAACAAAGTCCCCTGATCGAGTATAACAAAGACCCTTAATGGAGTATAAGAATGGCCCTGATCGAAAATAACAAAGTCGTCTAATCGAGCATAACAAAGCCCCCTGATCGAGTATAACAAAGGCCACCTGATCGAATACAAGAAAATCACCTGATCGAGTATAACAAAGATTCTTAATGGAGTATAACAATAGCCCCTGATCGAGTATAACAAAGGCCACTAATCGAATATAAGAAAGTCCCCTGATTGAGTATAACAAAATCCCCTGATCGAGTATAACAAAGGCACCTCATCGAGTATAACAAAGTCCCGTGATCGAGTATAACAAAGGCCCTAATCGAGTATAAGCAAGGCCCCTCATCGACTATAACAAAGTCCCCACCTCGAGTGTAACAAATCCCCTGATCGAGCATTACAAAGCCCCTGATCGAGGATAGCAAAGTCCCCTCATCGAGTATAAAAAAGCCCCCTGATCGAGTTTAACAAAGTCCCCTGATCGATTATAACAAATTCCCCTGATCGAGTATAACAAAGTCCACTGGTCGAGTATAACAAAGTCCCCTGATCGAGTATAACAAAGTCCACTGGTCGAGTATAACAAAGTCCCCTGATCGAGTATAACAAAGTCCACTGGTCGAGTATAACAAACTCCCATGACCGGGTATAACAAAGTCCCCTCATCGAGTATAACAGAGTTCCCTCATCGAGTATAACAAACGCCCCTAATCGAGTATAACAGAGTTCCCTCATCGAGTATAACAAACGCCCTTAATCGAGTATAACAAAGTCCCCTGATCGAGTACAACAAAGTCCCCTAATGGAGTATAACAAAGCCCCCTGATCGAGTATAACAAAGTTAACTGATCGAGTATAACAAATCCCCCTGATCGAGTATAAAAAGTCCCCTAATCAAGTATAACAGAGTCCCCTCATCGAGTATTACAAACTGCCCTCATCGAGTATAACAAAGGCCCCTTAACAAGTATAACAAAGGCCCCTCACCGAGTATAAAAAGCCCCCTGGTCGAGAATAACAAAGTCCCCTGATCGAGTATAAAAAAATCCCTTCATCGAGTATAACAAAGTCCCATCATCGAGTATAACAAAGTCCCTCATCGAGCATAACAAATTCCCCTGATAGAGTATAACAAAGCCCCTCATCGAGTATAAAAAAGACCATGATCGAGTATAACAAAGTCCCCTGATCGAGTATAAAAAAGCCCCCTGATCGAGTATAACAAAGTCCCCTGGTCGAGTATAACAAAGTATCCTGATCGAGTATAACAAAGTCCCCTGATCGAGAATAACAAAGCTCCCTGATCGAGTATAACAAAGCCCCCTCATCGAGTATAAAAAAGCCCCCTGGTCGAGTATGACAAAGTCCCATGATTGAATATAAGAAAGTCCCCTGATCAAGTATAAAAAAGTCCCAAGAACGAGTATAACAAAGTCCCCTGATCGAGTACAACAAAGTCCCCTGATCGAATATAAGAAACTCCCCTGATCGACTATAACAAAATCCCCTGATCGAAAATAACAAAGTCCTCTGATCGAGTACAACAAAGCTTCCTGATCGAGTATAACAAAGGCCCATGATCGAATACAACAAAGTCCCCTGATCGAGTATAACAAAGACACTTTATGGAGTATAACAATGGCCCCTGATCGATTATAACAAAGTCCCAAGATCGAGTATAACAAAGTCCCCTGATCGAGTATAACAAAGTCTCCTGATCGATTATAAGAAATTTCCCTGATCGAGTATAACAAAATCCCTTGATCTAGTATAACAAAGGCTCCTCATCGAGTATAACAAAGTCCCCACATCGAGTGTAACAAATTCCCCTGATCGAGTATAACAAAGCTCGTGATCGAGTATAACAAAGTCCCCTCATCGAGTATAAAAAAGCCCCCTGGTCGAGTATAACAAAGTCCTATGATCGATTATAACAAACTCCCATGATCGAGTATAACAAAGGCCCCTGATCAAGTATAAGGATGTCCCCTGATCGAGTATAACAAAGCCCCTTGATCGAGTATAACAAAGTCCTTTCATCGAGTATAACAGAGTTCCCTCAAAGAGTACACCAAAAGCCCCTGATCGAGTATAACAAAGGCCCCTGATCGAGTGTAACAAAGTCCCAAGATCGAGTATAAGGAAGCTCCCTGATCGAATACAACAAAGTCCCCTCATCGAGTATAACAAAGTCCCCTGATCGAGTACAACAAAGTCCCCTGATCGAGTATAACAAAGGCCCCTCATCGAATGTAACAAAGTCCCCTGATCGAGTATAACAAAGACCCCTGATCGAGTATAACAAAGTCCCTTGATCGAGTATAAGAAAGCCCCCTGATCGAGTATAACAAAGACCCTTAATGGAGTATAAGAATGGCCCTGATCGAAAATAACAAAGTCATTTAATCGAGCATAACAAAGCCCCCTCATCGAGTATAACAAAGGCCACCTGATCGAATACAAGAAAGTCACCTGATCGAGTATAACAAAGACCCTTAATGGAGTATATCAATGGCCCTTGATCGAGTATAACAAAGTCCCCTGATCGAGTATAACAAAGTCCCATGATCGAATATAAGAAAGACCCCTGATCGAATATAACAAAGTCCCCTGATCGAGTATAACAAAGACCCTTAATGGAGTATATCAATGGCCCTTGATCGAGTATAACAAAGCCCCTTGATCGAGTGTAACAAAGTCCTTTCATCGAGTATAACAGAGTTCCCTCATCGAGTATAACAAACGCCTTTGATCGAGTATAACAAAGGCCCCTAATCGAGTGTAACAATGTCCCAAGATCGAGTATAACAATGTCCACTAATCGAGTACAACAAAGTCTCCTAATCGAGTATAACAAAGCCCCCTGATCGAGTATAACAAAGTCAACTGATCGAGAATAACAAAGTCCCCTGATCGAGTATAAAAAAGCCACCTGATCGAGTATAACAAAGTTCCATAATAGAAATATAACAAAGTCTCCCGATAGAGTACAACAATGGCCCTTGGTCGAGTATAACAAATTCGCCCTGATCGAGTATAACAAAGTCCCAATATCGAGTATAACAAAGCCCCCTTGATCGAGTATAACAAAGATCACTGATCGAGTACAACAAAGTCCCTTGATCGTGTATAACAAAGTCCCCTGATCGAGTATAACAAAGTCCCCGCATCGAGTATAACAAAGTCCCCTCATCGAGTATAACAAAGTCCCCTCATAGACCATAACAAATTCCCCCGATAGAGTATAACAAAGCCCCTCATCGAGTATAACAAAGTAACCTGATCGAGTATGACAAAGTCCCCTGATCGAATATAACAAAGCCCCATGATCGAGTATAACATAGTCAACTGATCGAGTATAACAAAGCCCCCTGATCGAGTATAACAAAGTCCCCTGTTCAAGTATACCAGAGTCTCCTCATCGAGTATAACAAACTCCCCTCATCGAGTATAACAAAGGCCCCTGATCGAGTATAACATATCCCTTGATCGAGTATAACAAAGGCCCCTCATCAAGTATAACAAAGTCCCCTCATCGAGTATAACAAAGTCCCCTGATAGAGTAAAAAAAAGTCCCCTGATCGATTATAACAAAGTCCCCTAATCGAGTATAACAAAGTCCCCTGATCGAGTATGACAAAGTCCCCTGATCGAGTATAACAAAGCTCCCTCATCGAGTATAACAAAGTCACCTCATCGAGCATAACAAATTCCCCTCATAGAGTATAACACAGCCCCTCATCGAGTATAACAAAGTAACCTGATCGAGTATAACAAATTCCCATGATCGAGTATAACAAAGCCCTCTCAACGAGTATAACAAAGCCCCCTCATTGAGTATAAAAAGCCCCCTGGTCGAGTATAACAAAGTACCCTGGTCGATTGTAACAAACTCCCATGATCGAGTATAACAAAATCCCCTCATCGAGTATAACAGAGTTCCCTCATCGAGTATAACATACGCCCCTGATCGAGTATAACAAAGTCCCCTGATCGAGTACAACAAAGTCCCCTTATGGAGTATAACAAAGCCCCCTGATCGAGTATAACAAAGTCAACTGATCGAGTATAACAAAGCCCCCTGATCGAGTATAACAAAGTCCCTTGATCGAGTATAAGAAAGCCCCCTGATCGAGTATAACAAAGTCCCTTATTGGAGTGGAAAGAACGGTTCTGATCGAAAATAACAAAGTCCTTTAATCGAGCATAACAAAGCCCCTCATCGAGTATAAGAGCCACCTGATCGAATATCATACAAGAAAAGCCACTGATCGTATAACAAAGACCCTTAATGAGTATAACTATGGCCCTGATCGAGTATAACAAAGTCCCAAGATCGAGTATAACAAAGTCCCCTGATCGAGTATAACAAAGTCCCATGATCGAATATAAGAAAGTCCCCTAATCGAATATAACAAAAGTCCAATGATCGAGTATATCAAAGTCCACTGGTCGAGTATAACAAAGTCCCGTGATCGAGTATAACAGTTCCTAATCGAGTATAACCAAGGCCCCTCACCGACTATAACAAAGTCCCCACATGGAGTGTAACAGGAGTTCCTCATCGAGTACACCAAAAGCCCCTGATCGAGTATAACAAAGGCTCCCTGATCGAGTGTAACAAAGTCCCAAGATCGAGAAATCTCCTGGATCGAGTACAGCAAAGTCCCCTTACTGAGTATAACAAAGTCCCCTGATCGAGTACAACAAAGTCCCCAGATCGAGTATAACAAAGGCCCCTGATCGAGTGTAACAAAGTCCCCTGATCGAGTGGCATATAAACAAAAGACCCCTTGATCGAGTATATAACAAAGTCCTTGATCGAGTACAAGAAAGCTCCTTGATCGAGTATATAACAAAGACCCTAATGGAGAGTAAGAATGGCCCCAGACTAGTCAATAACAAAGTCCTTAATCGAGCACAAACAAAGCCCCTCATCGAGCATAACAAAGGCCACCTGATCGAATACAAGAAAGTCACCTGATCGAGTATAACAAAGACCTTAATGGAGTATAACAATGGCCCTTGATCGAGTATAACAAAGTCCTAAGATCGAGTATAACAAAGTCCCCAGATCGAGTACAACAAAGTCCCATGATCGAATATAAGAAAGTCCCCTGATCGAATATATAACAAAGTCCCCTGATCGAGTATAACAAAGTCCACTGGTCGAGTATAACAAAGTCCTGTGATCGAGAGTATAACAAAGCCCTAATTGAGTATAACCAAGGCCCTCACCGACTATAACAAAGTCCCTACACGAGTGTAAATAAATTTCTTGATCGAGTATAACAAAGCCCCTGATCGAGTAAGCACAAAGTCCCACTGAATATAACAAAAGTCCTGACTATAACAAAGTCCCTGATCGAGTATAACAAAGTCCACTGTTCGAGTATA
>NW_024735503.1:2951020-2980715 GCF_018991925.1 Homarus americanus | reverse complement strand
AGGGGCTTTGTTATACTCGATGAGAGGGTTTTGTTATACTCGATCAGGGAACTTTGTTATATTCGATCAGAGGACTTTGTTATACTCGACCAGTGGACTTTGTTATACTCGATCAGGGGACTTTGTTATATTCGATGAGGGGACTTGGTTATACTCGATCAGGGGGGCTTTTTTATACTCGATGAGGGGACTTTGTTATACTCGATCAGGGGAATTTGTTATACTCGATCAGAGGCCTTTGTTATACTCGATCAGGGGCCTTTGTTATACTCGATCAGGGGATTTCGTTATACTCGATTAGGGGACTTTGTCATACTCGATGAGTGGACTTTGTTATACTCGATCAGGGGAGTTTGTTATAATCGACCAGGGGACTTTGTTATACTCGACCAGGGTGCATTTTTATACTCGATGAGGGGGCTTTGTTATACTCGATGAGAGGGCTTTCTTATACTCGATCAGGGAACTTTGTTATATTCGATCAGAGGACTTTGTTATACCCGACCAGTGGACTTTGTTATACTCGATCAGGGGACTTTGTTATATTCGATGAGGGGACTTGGTTATACTCGATCAGGGGGGCTTTTTTATACTCGATGAGGGGACTTTGTTATACTCGATCAGGGGAATTTGTTATACTCGATCAGACGCCTTTGTTATACTCGATCAGGGGCCTTTGTTATACTCGATCAGGGGATTTCGTTATACTCGATTAGGGGACTTTGTCATACTCGATGAGTGGACTTTGTTATACTCGATCAGGGGACGTTGTGTTACTCGATCAGGGGGCTTTGTTACACTCGATCAGGCGAATTTGTTATACTCGATCAGGGGCCTTTGTTATAATCGATAAGGGGCCTTTGTTATACTCGATCAGTGGACTTTTCTCTACTCGATCAGGGGCCTTTGTTATACTCCATCAGGGGACTTTGTTATACTCGATGAGGGGCCTTTGTTATATTCGATTAGGGGCCTTTGTTATACTCGATTTTGGGACTTTGTTATACACGATGAGGGGATTTTGTTATACTCGATGAAGGGACTTTGTTATACTCGATCAGGGGACTTTGTTACATTCGATCAGGGTACTTTGTTATACTCGATCAGGGGGCTTTTTTATACTCGATGAGGGGAATTTGTTACACTCGATGTGGGGACTTTGTTACAGTCGATGAGGGGTCTTTGTTATACTCGATTAGGGCCTTCGTTATACTCGATCAGGGGCATTTGTTACACTCGATGTGGGGACTTTCTTACAGCCGATGAGGGGACTTTGCTATACTCGATTAGGGATTTTGTTATACTCGACCAGGGCACTTTGTTATACTCGACCAGGGGCTTTTTTATACTCGATGAGGAGGCTTTGTTATACTTGGTGAGGGGGCTTTGTTATACTCGATCAGGGGAATTTGTTATACTCTATTAGGGGACTTTGTTATACTCTATCAGGGGCCTTTGTTATGCTCGATCAGGGGCCTTTGTTATACTCGATTTTGGGACTTTGTTGTACACGATGAGGGGATTTTGTTATACTCGATGAAGGGACTTTGTTATACTCGATCAGGGGACTTTGTTGTAATCGATCAGGGAACTTTTTTTTACTCAATCAGGGGACATTGTTAAACTCGATCAGTGGGCCTTTTATACTCGATCTGGGGCCTTTGTTATACTCGATCAGGGGCCTTTGTTATACTCGATCAGGGGGCTTTGTTATACTCGATCAGGCGAATTTGTTATACTCGATCAGGGGCCTTTGTTATAATCGATAAGGGGCCTTTGTTATACTCGATCTGGGGCCTTTTCTATACCCGATCAGGGGACATTGTTACACTCGACTAGGGGACTTTGTTATAATCGATTAGGGGCCTTTGTTATACTCGATCAGAGGACTTTGTTATTTTCGATCAGGGGATTTTGTTATACTCGATCAGGGGACTTTCTTATTTTCGATCAGAGGACTTTGTTATACTCGATCATGGGAGTTTGTTATAATCGACCAGGGGACTTTTTTATACTCGATGAGGGGCCTTTGTTATACTCGATGAGAGGGCTTTGTTATACTCTATCAGGGAACTCTGTTATACTCGATTAGGGGACTTTGTTATACTCGATTAGAGCACTTTGTTATTTTCGATCAGGGGATTTTGTTATACTCGATCAAGGGACTTTCTTATATTCGATCAGGGGACTTTGTTATACTTGATCAGGGGACTTTGTTATACTCGATCTTGGGACTTTGTTTTACTCGATGAGGGGACTTTGTTATACTCGATCAGGGGCTTTCATATATTCGATCAAGTGACTTTGTTATACTCGATCAGGTGTCTTTGTTATACTCGAGCAGGGGACTTTGTTATATTCGATCAGGGGAGTTTGTTATACTCGATCAGGGGACTTTGTAATACTCGATCAGGGGACTTTGTTATACTCGATCAGGGGCCATTGTTATACTCCATTAAGGGTCTTTGTTATACTCGATCAGGGGACTTTGTTGAATTCGATCAGGGGCCTTTGTTATACTCGATCAGGGGCCTCTGTTATACTCGATCATATGACTTTGTTATACTCGACCAGGACACTTTGTTATACTCGACCAGGGGCTTTTTTATACTCGATGAGGTGGCTTTGTTATACTTGGTGAACGGGCTTTGTTATACTCGATCAGGGGAATTTGTTATACTCTATCAGGGGACTTTGTTATATTCTATCAGGGGACTTTGTTATACTCTATCAGGGGACTTTGTTATATTTCTATCAGGGGAGTTTGTTATACTCGATCAGGTGGCTTTTTTATACTCGATCATGGGACTTTGTTATACTCGATGAGGGGCCTTTGTTATACTCGATCAGGGGCCTTTGTTATACTCAATTTTGGGACTTTGTTATACACGATGAGGGGATTTTGTTATACTCGATGAAGGGACTTTGTTATACTCGATCAGGGGACTTTGTTGTATTCGATCAGGGGCTTTTGTTATACTCGATCAGGGGGCTTTGTTATACTTCGATCAGCGCACTTTGTTATTTTCGATCAGGGGATTTTGCTATACTCGATCAAGGGACTTTCTTATATTCGATCAGGGGACTCTGTTATACTCGATCAGGGAACTTTGTTCTACTCGATCTTGGGACTTTGTTATACTCGATCAGGGGCCATTGTTATACTCAATTAAGGGTCTTTGTTATACTCGATCAGGGGACTTTGTTGTATTCGATCAGGGGCCTTTGTTATACTCGATCAGGGGGCTTTGTTATACTTCGATCAGCGCACTTTGTTATTTTCGATCAGGGGATTTTGTTATACTCGATCAAGGGACTTTCTTATATTCGATCAGGGGACTCTGTTATACTCGATCAGGGAACTTTGTTCTACTCGATCTTGGGACTTTGTTATACTCGATCATGGGCCATTGTTATACTCAATTAAGGGTCTTTGTTATACTCGATCAGGGGACTTTGTTGTATTCGGTCAGGGGCCTTTGTTATACTCGATCAGGGGGCTTTGTTATACTCCATCAGAGGACTTTGTTATTTTCGATCCATGGATTTTGTTGTACTCGATCAGGGACTTTCTTATATTCGATCAGGGGACTTTGTTATACTCGATCAGGGGACTTTGTTATACCCGATCTTGGGACTTTGTTTTACTCGATGAGGGGACTTTGTTATACTCGATCAGGGGCTTTCTTATATTCGATCAAGTGACTTTGTTATACTCGATCAGGTGTCTTTGTTATACTCGAGCAGGGGACTTTGTTATATTCGATCAGGGGAGTTTGTTATACTCGATCAGAGGACTTTGTTATACTCGATCAGGGGACTTTGTTATACTCGATCAGGGGACTTTGTTATACGCGACTAGAGGCCTTTGTTATACTCGATCAGGGGCCTTTGTTATACTCGATCATAGGACTTTGTTATACTCGACCAGGGCACTTTGTTATACTCGACCAGGGGCTTGTTTATACTCGATGAGGAGGCTTTGTTATACTTGGTGAAGGGGCTTTGTTATACTCGATCAGGGGAATTTGTTATACTCTATTAGGGGACTTTGTTATACTCTATTAGGGGCCTTTGTTATCCTCGATCAGGGGCCTTTGTTATACTCGATTTTGGGACTTTGTTGTACACGATGAGGGGATTTTGTTATACTCGATCAGGGGACTTTGTTGTAATCGATCAGGGAACTTTTTTTTACTCAATCAGGGGACATTGTTATACTCGATCAGTGGGCCTTTTATACTCGATCAGGGGCCTTTGTTATACTCGATCAGGGGCCTTTGTTATACTCGATCAAGGGGCTTTGTTATACTCGATCAGGCGAATTTGTTATACTCGATCAGGGGCCTTTGTTATAATCGATAAGGGGCCTTTGTTATACTCGATCTGGGGCCTTTTCTATACCCGATCAGGGGACATTGTTATACTCGACTAGGGGACTTTGTTATAATCGATTAGGGGTCTTTGTTATACTCGATCAGAGGACTTTGATATTTTCGATCAGGGATTTTGTTATACTCGATCAGGGGACTTTCTTATTTTCGATCAGGGGACTTTGTTATACTCGATCATGGGAGTTTGTTATAATCGACCAGGGGACTTTTTTATACTCGATGAGAGGGCTTTGTTATACTCTATCAGGGAACTCTGTTATACTCGATTAGGGGACTTTGTTATACTCGATCAGGGGCTTTGTTATACTCGATCAGGGGAATTTGTTACACTCGATGTGGGGACTTTGTTACAGTCGATGAGGGGCCTTTGTTATACTCGATTAGGGCCTTCGTTATACTCGATCACGGGACTTTGTTATACTCGATGAGGGGCCTTTGTTATACTCGATCAGGGGATTTTGACATATACTCGATCAGGGGACTTTCTTATATTCCACCAGGGGACTTTGTTATACTCGATCAGGGACTTTGTTATACTCGATCTTGGAACTTTGTTATACTCGATCAGGGGCCATTGTTATACTCCATTAAGGGTCTTTGTTATACTCGATCAGAGGACTTTGCTGTATTCGATCAGGGGCCTTTGTTATACTCGATCAGGGGGCGTTGTTATACTTCGATTAGAGCACTTTGTTATTTTCGATCAGGGGATTTTGTTATACTCGATCAAGGGACTTTCTTATATTCGATCAGGGGACTTTGTTATACTCGATCAGGGGACTTTTATATACTCGATCTTGGGACTTTGTTTTACTCGATGAGGGGACTTTGTTCTACTCGATCTTGGGACTTTGTTTTACTCGATGAGGGGACTTTGATATACTCGATCAGGGGCTTTTATATATTCGATCAAGTGACTTTGTTATACTCGATCAGGTGTCTTTGTTATACTCGAGCAGGGGACTTTGTTATATTCGATCAGGGGAGTTTGTTATACTCGATCAGGGGACTTTGTTATACTCGATCAGGGGACTTTGTTATACTGGATCAGGGGCCATTGTTATACTCAATTAAGGGTCTTTGTTATACTCGATCAGGGGACTTTGTTGAATTCGATCAGGGGCCTTTGTTATAATCGATCAGGGGCCTTTGTTATACTCGATCATAGGACTTTGTTATACTCGACCAGGACACTTTGTTATACTCGACCAGGGGCTTTTTTATACTCGATGAGGTGGCTTTGTTATACTTGGTGAAGGGGCTTTGTTATACTCGATCAGGGGAATTTGTTATATTCTATCAGGGGACTTTGTTATACTCGATGAGGGGCCTTTGTTATCCTCGATCAGGGGCCTTTGTTATACTCGATTTTGGGACTTTGTTACACACGATGAGGGGATTTTGTTATACTCGATGAAGGGACTTTGTTATACTCGATCAGGGGACTTTGTTGTAATCGATCAGGGGACTTTTTTTTACTCAATCAGGGGACATTGTTATACTCGATCAGGGGGCCTTTTATACTCGATGAGGGGCCTTTTTAATACTCGATGAGAGGGCTTTGTTATACTCGATCAGGGAACTTTGTTATTCTCGATCTTGGGACTTTGTTACACTCGATCAGGGGCCTTTGTTATACTCGATCAGGGGCGTTTGTTATACTCGATGAGGGAACTCTGTTATACTCGATCAGGGGACTTTGTTATACTCGATCAGGGGCTTTGTTATACTCGATCAGGGGAATTTGTTACACTCGATGTGGGGACTTTGTTACAGTCGATGAGGGGCCTTTGTTATACTCGATTCGGGCCTTCGTTATACTCGATCACGGGACTTTGTTATACTCGATGAGGGGCCTTTGTTATACTCGATCAGGGGATTTTGACATATACTCGATCAGGGGACTTTCTTATATTCCATCAGGGGACTTTGTTATACTCTATCTTGGGACTTTGTTCTACTCGATCTTGGGACTTTGTTATACTCGATCAGGGGCCATTGTTATACTCCATTAAGGGTCTTTGTTATAATTGATCAGGGGACTTTGTTGAATTCGATCAGGGGCCTTTGTTATCCTCGATCAGGGGGCTTTGTTATACTCCATCAGAGGACTTTGTTATTTTCGATCAGGGGATTTTGTTGTACTCGATCAGGGACTTTCATATATTCGATCAGGGGACTTTGTTATACTCGATCAGGGGACTTTGTTATACTCGATCTTGGGACTTTGTTTTACTCGATGAGGGGACTTTGTTATACTCCATTAAGGGTCTTTGTTATACTCGATCAGGGGACTTTGTTGAATTCGATCAGGGGCCTTTGTTATCCTCGATCGGGGGGCTTTGTTATACTCCATCAGAGGACTTTGTTATTTTCGATCAGGGGATTTTGTTGTACTCGATCAGGGGCTTTCTTATATTCGATCAGGGGACTTTGTTATACTCGATCAGGGGCCTTTGTTATACTCGATCAGGGGATTTTGTTATACTCGATTAGGGGACTTTGTCATACTCGATGAGTGGACTTTGTTATACTCGATCAGGGGACTTTGTGTGACTCGATCAGGGGGCTTTGTTATACTCGATCAGCCGAATTTGTTATACTCGATCAGGGGCCTTTGTTATAATCGATAAGGGGCCTTTGTTATACTCGATCAGCGGACTTTTCTATACTCGCTTAGGGGCCTTTGTTATACTCCATCAGGGGACTTTGTTATACCGATTCAGGGGCCTTTGTTATACTCGATCTGGGGCCTTTGTTATACCCGATCAGGGGACATTGTTATACTCGAATAGGGGACTTTGTTATATTCGATTAGGGGCCTTTGTTATACTCGATCAGAGGACTATGTTATTTTCGATCAGGGGATTTTGTTATACTCGATCAGGGGACTTTCTTATATTCGATCAGGGGACTTTGTTATACTCGATCATGGGAGTTTGTTATAATCGACCAGGGGACTTTTTTATACTCGATGAGGGGGCTTTGTTATACTCGATGAGAGGGCTTTGTTATACTCGACCAGGGGATTTTGTTATACTCGATCAGGGGACTTTGTTATATTCGATCAGGGGACTTTTTTATACTCGATCAGGGGGCTTTTTTATACTCGATCAGGGGACTTTGTTATACTCGATCAGGGGCTTTGTTATACTCCTTCAGGGGAATTTGTTACACTCGATGTGGGGACTTTCTTACAGTCGATGAGGGGCCTTTGTTTTACTCGATTAGGACCTTCGTTATACTCGATCACGGGACTTTGTTATACTCGATGAGGGGCCTTTGTTATACTCGATCAGGGGATTTTGTTATACTCGATCAGGGGACTTTCTTATATTCGAACAGGGGACTTTCTTATACTCGACTAGGGGACTTTGTTTTACTCGATCAGGGGCCATTGTTATACTCCATTAAGGATCTTTGTTATACTCGATCAGGGGGCTTTGTTATACTTTGATCAGAGCTCTTTGTTATTTTCGATTAGGGGATTTTGTTATACTCGATCAGGGGACTTTCTTATATTCGATCAGGGGACTTTGTTATACTCGACCAGGGGACTTTGTTATACTCGACCAGCGGACATTGTTATACTCTATCAGGGGACATTGTTATATTTCTATTAGGGGACTTTGTTATACTCGATCAGGTGGCTTTTTTATACTCGATCAGGGGACTTTGTTATTCTCGATCAGGGAACTTTGTTATACTCGATCAGGGTACTTTGTTATTCGCGATATTGGGAATTTGTTATACTCGATCAGGGGCCATTGTTATGCTCCATTAAGGGTCTTTGTTATACTCGATCAGGGGACTTTCTTATATTTGATCAGGGGACTTTGATATACTCGATCAGGGGACTTTGTTATACTCAATCTTGGGACTTTGTTATACTCGATGAGGGGACTTTGTTATACTCGATCAGGGGGCTTTGTTATACTCGATCAGGGGACTTTCTTATACTCGATCAGGGGACTTTCTTATACTCGATCATGGGAGTATGTTATAATCGACCAGGGGACTTTGTTATACTCGACCAGGGGGCATTTTTATACTCGATGAGGGGGCTTTGTTATACTCGATGAGAGGGCTTTGTTATACTCGATGAGAGAACTTTGTTATACTCGATCAGGGGACTTTGTTATACTCGACCAGTGGACTTTGTTATACTCGATGAGGAGACTTTGTTATACTCGATCAGGGGGCTTTTTTATACTCGATGCGGGGACTTTGTTATACTCGATCAGGGGCTTTGTTATACTCGTACAGGGGAATTTGTTACACTCGATGTGGGGACTTTGTTATAGTCGATGAGGGGCCTTTGTTATACTCGATTAGGGCCTTTGTTATACTCGATCACGGGACTTTGTTATACTCGATGAGGGGCCTTTGTTATACTCGATCAGGGATTTTGTTATACTCGATCAGGGGACTTTCTTATATTCGATCAGGGGACTTTGTTATACTCAATCAGGTGACTTTGTTATACTCGATCTTGGGACTTTGTTATACTCAATCAGGTGACTTTGTTATACTCGATCTTGGGACTTTGTTATACTCGATCAGGGGCCATTGTTATGCTCAATTAAGGGTCTTTGTTATACTCGACCAGAGGGCTTTGTTGTGCTCGATTAGAGGACTTTGTTATTTTTGATCAAGGCCATTCTTATACTCCATTAAGGGTCTTTGTTATACTCGATCAGGAAACTTTCTTATATTCAATCGGGGGACATTGTTATACTCGATCAGGGGACTTTGTTATACTCGCTTTTGGGACTTTGTTATACTCGATCAGGGGGCTTTCTTATACTCGATCAAGGGACTTTGTTATACTCGATCAGGGGTCTTTGTTATACTCGATCAGTGGACTTTGTTATATTCGATCAGAGGACTTTGGGATACTCGATCAGGGGACTTTGTTATACTCGATCAGGGGACTTTGTTATAGTCGACCAAGGGCCTTTGTTATACTCGATCAGGGGAATTTGTTATACTCGATAATAGGACTTTGTTATACTAGATCAGGTGACTTTGTTATACTCGACCAGGGGACTTTGTAATACTCTATCAGGGAACTTTGTTATATTTCAATCAGGGGACTTTGTTATACTCGATCATGTGGCTTTTTTATACTCGATCAAGGGACTTTGTTATACTCGATCAGGGGACTTTGTTATACACGATTAGGGAACTTTGTTGTACTCGTTCAGTGGACTTTGTTTTACTCGATCAAGGGGGCTTTGTCATACTCGATCAAGGGGGCTTTGTTATACTCGATATTGGGACTTTGTTATACTCGATCATGGCACTTTGTTATACACGACCAGGGGGCTTTTTTATATTCGATCAGAGGGCTTTGTTATACTCGATCTTGGGACTTTGTTATACTCGATAACGGGTCTTTGTTATACTCGACGAGGGGACTTTTTTATACTCGATCAGGGGCTTTTTTATACTCTTTTAGGGGCCTTTGTTATACTCGATCAGGAGCCTTTGTTATATTCGATCATGGGATTTTGTTATACTCGACCAGGGGACTTTGTTATACTCGACCAGGGGACTTTGTTATACTCGATCAGGGAACTTTGTTATACTCACCAGGGGCCATTGTTATACTCTATCAGGGGACATTGTTATATTTCTATTAGGGGACTTTGTTATACTCGATCAGGTGGCGTTTTTTATACTCGATCAGGGGACTTTGTTATTCTCGATCAGGGGACTTTGTTATACTCGATCAGGGGACTTTGTTATACTCGATCTTGGGACTTTGTTATACTCGATCAGGGGCCATTGTTATACTCCATTAAGGGTCTTTGTTGTACTCGATCAGGGGATTTTCTTATATTCGATCAGGGGACTTTGATATACTCGATCAGGGGACTTTGTTATATTCGATGTTGGGACTTTGTTATAATCGATCAGCGGGCATTGTTACACTCGATCAGGGGGCTCTTTTATACTCGATCAAGAGGGTTTTTTATACTCGATATTGGGACTTTGTTATACTCGATCAGGGGAATTTGTTATACTCGACCAGGGGCCATTGTTATACTCTATCAGGGGACATTGTTATATTTCTATTAGGGGACTTTGTTATACTCGATCAGGTGGCATTTTTTATACTCGATCAGGGGACTTTGTTATTCTCGATCAGGGGAGTTTGTTATACTCGATCAGGGGACTTTGTTATACTCGATCTTGGGACTTTTTTATACTCGATCAGGGGCCATTGTTATACTCCATTAAGGGTCTTTGTTGTACTCGATCAGGGGACTTTCTTATATTCGATCAGGGGACTTTGATATACTCGATCAGGGAACTTTGTTATACTCGATCTTGGGAGTTTGTTATCCTCGATCAGGGGGCTTTGTTATACTCGATCAGGGGACTTTTTTATACTCGATCAAGGGGGTTTTTTATACTCGATATTTGGACTTTGATATACTCGATCATGGCACTTTGTTATTCTCGACCAGGGTGCTTTTTCATATTCGATCAGGGGACTTTGTTATACTCGATATTGGGACTATGTTATACTCGATCATGGCACTTTGTTATACTCGACCAGGCGACTTTTTTATACTCGATCAGGGGCTTTTTTATACTCTTCCAGGGGCCTTTGTTATACTCGATCATGGGCCTTTATTATACTCGATCATGGGACTTTGTTATACTCGATCAGGGAGCTTTGTTATACTCGATCTTGGGACTTTGTTATACTCGATCAGGGCCTTTGTTACACTCGATGAGGGGCGTTTGTTATACTCGATGAGGGGACTCTGTTATACTCGATGAGGGGCCTTTGTTATCCTCGATCAGGAGCCTTTGTTATACTCGAGCTTGGGACTTTGTTATACTCGATCAGGGAGCTTTGTTATACTCGATCTTGGGACTTTGTTATACTCGATCAGGGCCTTTGTTACACTCGATGAGGGGCGTTTGTTATACTCGATGAGGGGATTTTGTTATACTCGATGAGGGGCCTTTGTTATCCTCGATCAGGAGCCTTTGTTATACTCGAGCTTGGGACTTTGTTATACTCGATGAGGGGACTTTGCTATACTCGATGAAGGAACTTTGTTATACTCGATCAGGGGACTTTGTTATACTCGATCAGGGGACTTTGTTATACTCGACCAGGGGACTTTGTTATACTCGATCAGGGGACTTTGTTATACTCGACCAGGGGCCATTGTTATACTCTATCAGGGGACATTGTTATATTTCTATTAGGAGACTTTGACTTTGTTATACTCTCGAGCTGGGACTTTGTTATTCTCGATCAGGCCATTGTTATGCTCCATTAAGGGTCTTTGTTGTACTCGATCAGGGGAGCTTTCAAATTCGATCAGGGACTTTGATATACTCGATCAGGGGACTTTGTTATACTCGATCTTGGGATTTTGTTATACTCGATCAGGGCTTTTTATACTGATCAGGGACTTTTTTATACTCGATCAAGGGGTTTCTTATACTCGATATTGGGACTTTGTTATACTCGATGAGGGGACTTTGTTATACTCGACCAGGGGCCATTGTTATACTCTATCTGGGGACATTGTTATATTTTTATTAGGGGAGATTGTTATACTCGATCATGTGGCTTTTTTATACTCGATCAGGGACTTTGTTATTCTCGATCAGGGGACTTTGTTTTTACTCGATCAGGGGACTTTGTTATACTCGATCTTGGGACTTTGTTCTACTCGATCAGGGGCCATTGTTATACTCCATTAAGGGTGTTTGTTATACTCGATCTGGGGACTTTCTTATATTCGATCAGGGGACTTTGATATACTCTGATCAGGGGACTTTGTTATACTCGATCTTGGGACTTTGTTATACTCGATCAGGGGCTTTGTTATACTCGATCAGGGACTTTTATACTCGATGAGGGCCTTTGTTATACCTCGATAAGGGGCCTTTGTTATACTCGATGAGGGGCCTTTGTTATACTCGATCAGGGACTTTGTTATACTCGATCAGCCTTTGGACAGGGGACTTTGTTATACTCGATCTTGGGACTTTGTTATACTCGATCAGGGGCCATTGTTATACTCCATTAAGGGTCTTTGTTGTACTCGATCAGGGGACTTTCTTATATTCGATCAGGGGACGTTGATATACTCGATCAGGGGACTTTGTTATACTGGATCTTGGGACTTTGTTATAATCGATCAGGGGGCATTGTTATACTCGATCAGGGGGCTCTTTTATACTCGATCAAGAGGGTTTTTTATACTCGATATTGGGACTTTGTTATACTCGATCAGGGGAATTTGTTATACTCGACCAGGGGCCATTGATATACTCTATCAGGGGACATTGTTATATTTCTAATAGGGGACTTTGTTATACTCGATCAGGTGGCATTTTTTATACTCGATCAGGGGACTTTGTTATTCTCGATCAGCGGACTTTGTTATACTCGATCAGGGGACTTTGTTATACTCGATCTTGGGACTTTGTTATACTCGATCAGGGGCCATTGTTATACTCCATTAAGGGTCTTTGTTGTACTCGATCAGGGGACTTTCTTATATTCGATCAGGGGACTTTGATATACTCGATCAGGGAACTTTGTTATACCCGATCTTGGGAGTTTGTTATCCTCGATCAGGGGGCTTTGTTATACTCGATCAGGGGACTTTTTTATACTCGATCAAGGGGGTTTTTTATACTCGATATTTGGACTTTGATGTACTCGATCATGGCACTTTGTTATTCTCGACCAGGGGGCTTTTTTATATTCGATCAGGGGCTTTTTTATACTCTTCCAGGGGCCTTTGTTATACTCGATCATGGGCCTTTATTATACTCGATCATGGGACTTTGTTATACTCGATCAGGGAGCTTTGTTATACTCGATCTTGGGACTTTGTTATACTCGATCAGGGCCTTTGTTCCACTCGATGAGGGGCGTTTGTTATACTCGATGAGGGGCCTTTGTTATCCTCGATCAGGAGCCTTTGTTATACTCGAGCTTGGGACTTTGTTATACTCGATGAGGGGACTTTGTTATACTCGATGAAGGGACTTTGTTATACTCGATCAGGGGACTTTGTTATACTCGATCAGGGGTCTTTGTTATACTCGACCAGGGGACTTTGTTATACTCGATCAGGGGACTTTGTTATACTCGACCAGGGGCCATTGTTATACTCTATCAGGGGACATTGTTATATTTCTATTAGGAGACTTTGTCATACTCTATCAGGTGGCTTTTTTATACTCGATCAGGGGACTTTGTTATTCTCGATCAGCGGACTTTGTTATACTCGATCAGGGGACTTTGTTATACTCGATCTTGGGACTTTGTTATTTTCGATCAGGGGCCATTGTTATACTCCATTAAGGGTCTTTGTTGTACTCGATCAGGGGACTTTCTTATATTCGATCAGGGGACTTTGATATACTCGATCAGGGGACTTTGTTATACTCGATCTTGGGATTTTGTTATACTCGATCAGGGGGCTTTTTTATACTCGATCAGGGGACTTTTTTATACTCGATCAAGGGGGTTTCTTATACTCGATATTGGGACTTTGTTATACTCGATGAGGGGACTTTGTTATACTCGACCAGGGGCCATTGTTATACTCTATCTGGGGACATTGTTATATTTTTATTAGGGGAGATTGTTATACTCGATCATGTGGCATTTTTTATACTCGATCAGGGGACTTTGTTATTCTCGATCAGGGGACATTGTTATACTCGATCAGGGGACTTTGTTATACTCGATCTTGGGACTTTGTTATACTCGATCAGGGGCCATTGTTATACTCCATTAAGGGTGTTTGATATACTCGATCTGGGGACTTTCTTATATTCGATCAGGGGACTTTGATATACTCGATCAGGGGACTTTGTTATCCTCGATCATGGGAGTTTGTTATAATCGACCAGGGGACTTTGTTATACTCGACCAGGGGGCTTTTTTATACTCGATGAGGGCTTTGTTATACTCGATGAGAGGGCTTTGTTATACTCGAGCAGGGACTTTGTTATACTCGACCAGGGGACTTTGTTATACTCGATCAGGGGACTTTGTTATACTCGATCAGGGGGCTTTATATACTCAATGAGGGGACTTTGTTATACTCGATCAGGGGCTTTGTTATACTCGATCAGGGGAATTTGTTACACTCGATGTGGGGACTTTGTTACAGTCGATGAGGGGATTTTGTTATACTCGAGCAGGGACTTTGTTATACTCGATTTTGGGACTTTGTTATACTCGATCAGAGAACTTTGTTGTATTCGATTAGGGGCCTTTGTTATACTCGATCAGGGGGCTTTGTTATACTTCGATCAGAGCACTTTGTTATTTTCGATCAGGGGATTTTGTTATACTCGATCTAGGGACTTTCTAATATTCGATCAGGGGACTTTGTTATACTCGATCAGGGGACTTTGTTATACTCGATCTTGGGACTTTGTTTTACTCGATGAGGGGACTTTGTTATACTCGATCAGGGGACTTTATTATACTCGATCAGGGGACATTGTTATAATCGATCAGGGGACTTTGTTATACGCGACTAGGGGCCTTTGTTATATTCGATCAGGGGCCTTTGTTATACTCGATCACAAGACTTTGTTACAGTCGATGAGGGGATTTTGTTATACTCGAGCAGGGACTTTGTTATACTCGATCTTGGGACTTTGTTATACTCGATCAGGGGCCATTGTTATACTCCATTAAGGGACTTTGTTAAACTCGATCAGAGGACTTTGTTGTATTCGATTAGGGGCCTTTGTTATACTCGATCAGGAGGCTTTGTTATACTTCGATCAGAGCACTTTGTGATTTTCGATCAGGGGATTTTGTTATACTCGATCTAGGGACTTTCTTATATTCGATCAGGGGACTTTGTTATACTCGATCAGAGGACTTTGTTATACTCGATCTTGGGACTTTGTTTCACTCGATGAGGGGACTTTGTTCTACTCGATCTTGGGACTTTGTTATACTCGATCAGGGGACTTTGTTATACTCGATCTTGGGACTTTGTTTTACTCGATGAGGGGACTTTGTTCTACTCGATCTTGGGACTTTGTTTTACTCGATGAGGGGACTTTGTTCTACTCGATCAGGGGCTTTTATATATTCGATCAAGTGACTTTGTTATACTCGATCAGGTGTCTTTGTTATACTCGAGCAGGGGACTTTGTTATATTCGATCAGGGGAGTTTGTTATACTCGATCAGGGGACTTTGTTATACTCGATCAGGGGACTTTGTTATACTCGATCAGGGGCCATTGTTATACTCTATTAAGGGTCTTTGTTATACTCGATCAGGGGACTTTGTTGAATTCGATCAGGGGCCTTTGTTATACTCGATCAGGGGCCTTTGTTATACTCGATCATAGGACTTTGTTATACTCGACCAGGACACTTTGTTATACTCGACCAGGGGCTTTTTTATACTCGATGAGGTGGCTTTGTTATACTTGGTGAAGGGGCTTTGTTATACTCGATCAGGGGAATTTGTTATACTCGATCAGGGGACTTTGTTATACTCGATGAGGGCCTTTGTTATACTCGATCAGGGGCCTTTGTTATACTCGATTTTGGGACTTTGTTATACACGATGAGGGGATTTTGTTATACTCGATGAAGGGACTTTGTTATACTCGATCAGGGGACTTTTTTTTACTCAATCAGGGGACATTGTTATACTCGATAAGGGGGCCTTCTATACTCGATGAGGGGCCTTTTTTATACTCGATCAGGGGAATTTGTTATACTCGATCAGGGGCCTTTGTTATACTCGATCAGGGGATTTTGTTATACTCGATTAGGGGACTTTGTCATACTCGATGAGTGGACTTTGTTATACTCGATCAGGGGACTTTGTGTTACTCGATCAGGGGGCTTTGTTATACTCGATCAGACGAATTTGTTATACTCGGTCAGGGGCCTTTGTTATAATCGATAAGGGGCCTTTGTTATACTCGATCAGCGGACTTTTCTATACTCGATTAGGGGCCTTTGTTATACTCCATCAGGGGACTTTGTTATACCGATTGAGGGGCCTTTGTTATACTCGATCTGGGGCCTTTGATATACCCGATCAGGGGACATTGTTATACTCGAATAGGGGACTTTGTTATATTCGATTAGGGGCCTTTGTTATACTCGGTCAGAGGACTTTGTTATTTTCGATCAGGGGATTTTGTTATACTCGATCAGGGGACTTTCTTATATTCGATCAGGGGACTTTGTTATACTCGATCATGGGAGTTTGTTATAATCGACCAGGGGACTTTTTTATACTCGATGAGGCGGCTTTGTTATACTCGATGAGAGGGCTTTGTTATACTCGACCAGGGGATTTTGTTATACTCGATCAGGGGACTTTGTTATATTCGATCAGGGGACTTTTTCATACTCGATCAGGGGGCTTTTTTATACTCGATCAGGGGACTTTGTTATACTCGATCAGGGGCTTTGTTATACTCCTTCAGGGGAATTTGTTACACTCGATGTGGGCACTTTCTTACAGTCGATGAGGGGCCTTTGTTTTACTCGATTAGGACCTTCGTTATACTCGATCACGGGACTTTGTTATACTCGATGTGGGGCCTTTGTTATACTCGATCAGGGGATTTTGTTATACTCGATCAGGGGACTTTCTTATATTCGAACAGGGGACTTTCTTATACTCGACTAGGGGACTTTGTTTTACTCGATCAGGGGCCATTGTTATACTCCATTAAGGATCTTTGTTATACTTTGATCAGAGCTCTTTGTTATTTTCGATTAGGGGATTTTGTTATACTCGATCAGGGGACTTTCTTATATTCGATCAGGGGACTTTGTTATACTCGACCAGGGGACTTTGTTATACTCGACCAGCGGACATTGTTATACTCTATCAGGGGACATTGTTATATTTCTATTAGGGGACTTTGTTATACTCGATCAGGTGGCTTTTTTATACTCGATCAGGGGACTTTGTTATTCTCGATCAGGGAACTTTGTTATACTCGATCAGGGTACTTTGTTATTCGCGATATTGGGAATTTGTTATACTCGATCAGGGGCCATTGTTATGCTCCATTAAGGGTCTTTGTTATACTCGATCAGGGGACTTTCTTATATTTGATCAGGGGACTTTGATATACTCGATCAGGGGACTTTGTTATACTCAATCTTGGGACTTTGTTATACTCGACGAGGGGGCTTTGTTATACTCGATCAGGGGACTTTCTTATACTCGATTAGGGGAATTTCTTATACTCGAATATGGGAGTTTGTTATAATCGACCAGGGGACTTTGTTATACTCGACCAGGGGGCATTTTTATATTCAATGAGGGGGCTTTGTTATAATCGATGAGAGGGCTTTGTTATACTCGATCAGGGAACGTTTTTATACTCGACCAGTGGACTTTGTTATACTCGATCAGGGGACTTTGTTATATTCGATCAGGGGACTTTATTATACTCGATCAGGGGGCGTTTTTATACTCGATGAGGGGACTTTCTTATACTCGATCAGGGGCTTTGTTATACTCGTACAGGGGAATTTGTTACACTCGATGTGGGGACTTTGTTACAGTCGATGAGGGGATTTTGTTATACTCGAGCAGGGACTTTGTTATACTCGATCTTGGGACTTTGTTACACTCGATCAGGGGCCATTGTTATACTCCATTAAGGGTCTTTGTTATACTCGATCAGAGAACTTTGTTGTATTCGATTAGGGGCCTTTGTTATACTCGATCAGGGGGCTTTGTTATACTTCGATCAGAGCACTTTTTTATTTTCGATCAGGGGATTTTGTTATACTCGATCTAGGGACTTTCTTATATTCGATCAGGGGACTTTGTTATACTCGATCAGGGGACGTTGTTATACTCGATCTTGGGACTTTGTTTTACTCGATGAGGGGACTTTGTTATACTCGATCAGGGGACTTTGTTATACTCGATCAGGGGACATAGTTATAATCGATCAGGGGACTTTGTTATACGCGACTAGGGGCCTTTGTTATACTCGATCAGGGGCCTTTGTTATACTCGATCATAGGACTTTGTTACAGTCGATGAGGGGATTTTGTTATACTCGAGCAGGGACTTTGTTATACTCGATCTTGGGACTTTGTTATACTCGATCAGGGGCCAGTGTTATACTCCATTAAGGGTCTTTGTTATACTCGATCAGAGGACTTTGTTGTATTCGATTAGGGGCCTTTCTTATACTCGATCAGGAGGCTTTGTTATACTTCGATCAGAGCACTTTGTTATTTTCGATCAGGGGATTTTGTTATACTCGATCTAGGGACTTTCTTATATTCGATCAGGGGACTTTGTTATACTCGATCAGGGGACTTTGTTATACTCGATCTTGGGACTTTGTTTTACTCGATGAGGGGACTTTGTTATACTCGATCAGGGGACTTTGTTATACTCGATCAGGGGATATTGTTATAATCGATCAGGGGCCTTTGTTATACGCGACTAGGGCCCTTTGTTATACTCGATCAGGGGCCTTTGTTATACTCGATCATAGGACTTTGTTATACTCGACCAGGGCACTTTGTTATACTCGACCAGGGCTTTTTTATACTCGATGAGGGGGCTTTGTTATACTTGATGAAGGGGCTTTGTTATACTCGATCAGGGGAATTTGTTATACTCTATCAGGGAACTTTGTCATATTTCTATCAGGGGACTTTGTTATACTCGATCAGGTGGCGTTTTTATACACGATGAGGGGATTTTGTTATACTCGATGAAGGGACTTTGTGATACTCGATCAGGGGACTTTGTTGTAATCGATCAGGGGACTTTTTTTTACTCAATAAGGGGACATTGTTATACTCGATCAGGGGGCCTTTTATACTCGATGAGGGGCCTTTTTTATACTCGATCAGGGGAATTTGTTATACTCGATCAGGGGCCTTTGTTATACTCGATCAGGGGCCTTTGTTATACTCGATCAGGGGATTTTGTTATACTTGATTAGGGGACTTTGTCATACACGATGAGTGGACTTTGATATACTCGATCAGGGGACTTTGTGTTACTCGATCAGGTGGCTTTTTTATACTCGATCAGGGGAATTTGTTACACTCGATGTGGGGACTTTGTTATAGTCGATGAGGGGCCTTTGTTATACTCGATTAGGGCCTTTGTTATACTCGATCACGAAACTTTGTTATACTCGATGAGGGGCCTTTGTTATACTCGATCAGGAGATTATGTTATACTCGATCAGGGGACTTTCTTATATTCGATCAGGGGACTTTGTTATACTCGATCAGGGGACTTTGGTATACTCGATCTTGGGACTTTGTTATACTCGATCAGGGGCCATTGTTATGCTCAATTAAGGGTCTTTGTTATACTCGACCAGGGGGCTTTGTTGTGCTCGATTAGAGGACTTTGTTATTTTCGATCAGGGCCATTCTTATACTCCATTAAGGGTCTTTGTTATACTCGATCAGGAAACTTTCTTATATTCAATCAGGGGACAGTGTTATACTCGATCAGGGGGCTTTGATATACTCGCTTTTGGGACTTTGTTATACTCGATCAGGGGACTTTGTTATACTCGATCAGGGGGCTTTCTTATACCCGATCAAGGGACTTTGTTATACTCGATCAGGGGTCTTTGTTATACTCGATCAGTGGACTTTGTTATACTCGATCAGAGGACTTTGGGATACTCGATCAGGGGACTTTGTTATACTCGATCAGGGGACTTTGTTATACTCGACCAAGGGCCTTTGTTAAACTCGATCAGGGGCCTTTGTTATACTCGATCATGGGGCTTTGTTATACTCGACCAGGGGACTTTGTTATACTCGACCAGGGGGCTTTTTTATACTCGATGAGGGGGCTCTGTTATACTTGATGAGGGGGCTTTGTTATACTCGATCAGGGGAATTTGTTATACTCGATTAGAGGGCTTTGTTATACTCTATCAGGGAACTTTGTTATATTTCTATTAGGGGAACTTTTTATACTCGATCAGGTGGCTTTTTTATACTCGATCAGTGAACTTTGTTATTCTCGATCAGGGGACTTTGTTATACTCGATCAGGGGACTTTGTTATACACGATCAGGGGACTTTGCTGTACTTGATCAGTGGACTTTGTCATACTCGATCAAGGGGGTTTTGTTATACTCGATATTGGGACTTTGTTATACTCGATCATGGCACTTTGTTATACTCGACCAGGGGGGCTTTTTTATATTCGATCAGAGGGCTTTGTTATACTCGATCTTGGGACTTTGTTATACTCGATGACGGGTCTTTGCTATACTCGACGAGGGGACTTCTTTATACTCGATCAGGGGCTTTTTTATACTCTTCCAGGGGCCTTTGTTATACTCGATCAGGGGTCTTTGTTATACTCGATCATGGGACTTTGTTATACTCGACCAGGGGACTTTGTTATACTCGACCAGGGGACTTTGTTATACTCGATCAGGGGCCTTTGTTATACTCGATCAGGGGCCTTTGTTATACTCGATCAGGGAATTTTGTTATACTCGATTAGGGGACTTTGTCATACTCGATGAGTGGACTTTGTTATACTCGATCAGGGGACTTTGTATTACTCGATCAGGGGGCTTTGTTATACTCGATCAGGCGAATTTGTTATACTCGATTAGGGGCCTTTGTTATTATCGATAAGGGGCCTTTGTTATACTCGATCAGCGGACTTTTCTATACTCGATTAGGGGCCTTTGTTATACTCCATGAGGGGACTTTGTTATACCGATTCAGGGGCCTTTGTTATGCTCGATCTAGGGCCTTTGTTATACCCGATCAGGGGACATTGTTATACTCGAATAGGGGACTTTGTTATATTCGATTAGGGGCCTTTGTTATACTCGATCAGAGGACTTTGTTATTTTCGATCAGGGGATTTTGTTATACTCGATCAGGGGACTTTCTTATATTCGATCAGGGGACTTTGTTATACTCGATCATGGGAGTTTGTTATAATCGACAAGGGGGCTTTCTTATACTCGATGAGGGGGCTTTGTTATACTCAATGAGAGGGCTTTGTTATACTCGATCAGGGGACTTTGTTATATTCGATCAGGGGACTTTGTTATACTCGATCAGGGGCTTTGTTATACTCCTTCAGGGGAATTTGTTACACTCGATGTGGGGACTTTGTTACAGTCGATGAGGGGCCTTTGTTTTACTCGATTAGGGCCTTCGTTATACTCGATCACGGGACTTTCTTATACTCGATGAGGGGCCTTTGTTATACTCGATCAGGGGATTTTGTTATACTCGATCAGGGGACTTTCTTATATTCGATCAGAGGACTTTCTTATACTTGACTAGGGGACTTTGTTTTACTCGATCAGGGGCCATTGTTATACTCCATTAAGGGTCTTTGTTATACTCGATCAGGGGGCTTTGTTATACTTCGATCAGAGCTCTTTGTTATTTTCGATTAGGGGATTTTGTTATACTCGATCAGGGGACTTTCTTATATTCGATCAGGGGACTTTGTTATACTCGACCAGGGGACTTTGTTATACTCGACCAGCGGACATTGTTATACTCTATGAGGGGACATTGTTATATTTCTATTAGGGGACTTTGTTATACTCGATCAGGTGGCTTTTTTATACTCGATCAGGGGACTTTGTTATTCGCGATATTGGGAATTTGTTATACTCGATCAGGGGCCATTGTTATGCTCCATTAAGGGTCTTTGTTATACTCGATCAGGGGACTTTCTTATATTCGATCAGGGGACTTTGTTATACGCAATCTTGGGACTTTGTTATACTCGATGAGGGGACTTTGTTATACTCGATCAGGGGGCTTTGTTATACTCGATCAGGGGACTTTCTTATACTCGATTAGGGAACTTTCTTATACTCGATCATGGGAGTTTGTTATAATCGACCAGGGGACTTTGTTATACTCGACCAAGGGGCATTTTTATACTCGATGAGGGGGCTTTGTTATACTCGATCAGAGGGCTTTGTTATACTCGATCAGGGAACTTTGTTACACTCGATGTGGGGACTTTGTTATAGTCGATGAGGGGCCTTTGTTATACTCGATTAGGGCCTTTGTTATACTCGATCACGGGACTTTGTTATACTCGATGAGGGGCTTTTGTTATACTCGATCAGGGATTTTGTTATACTCGATCAGGGGACTTTCTTATATTCGATCAGGGGACTTTGTTATACTCGATCAGGGGACTTTGTTATACTCGATCAGGGGCTATTTTTATGCTCAATTAAGGGTCTTTGTTATACTCGACCAGAGGGCTTTTTGTGCTCGATTAGAGGACTTTGTTATTTTTGATCAAGGCCATTCTTATACTCCATTAAGGGTCATTCTTATACTCGATCAAGAAACTTTCTTATATTCAATCGGGGGACATTGTTATACTCGATCAGGGGACTTTGTTATACTCGCTTTTGGGACTTTGTTATACTCGATCAGGGGGCTTTCTTATACTCGATCAAGGGACTTTGTTATACTCGATCAGGGGTCTTTGTTATACTCGATCAGTGGACTTTGTTATATTCGATCAGAGGACTTTGGGATACTCGATCAAGGGACTTTGTTATAATCGATCAGGGGACTTTGTTATACTCGACCAAGGGCCTTTGTTATACTCGATCAGCGGACTTTGTTATACTCGATCATAGGACTTTCTTATACTCGATCAGGTGGCATTTTTTATACTCGATAAGGGGACTTTGTTATTCTCGATCATGGGACTTTGTTATACTCGATCAGGGGACTTTGTTATACTCGATCTTGGGACTTTGTTATACTCGATCAGGGGCCATTGTTATACTCCATTAAGGGTCTTTGTTGTACTCGATCAGAGGACTTTCGTATATTCGATCAGGGGACTTTGATATACTCGATCAGGGAACTTTGTTATACTCGATCCTGGGACTTTGTTATATTCGATCAGGGGACTTTATTATACTCGATCAGGGGGCTTTTTTATACTCGATGAGGGGACTTTGTTATACTCGATCAGGGGCTTTGTTATACTCGTACAGGGGAATTTGTTACACTCGATGTGGGGACTTTGTTATAGTCGATGAGGGGCCTTTGTTATGCTCGATTAGGGCCTTTGTTATACTCGATCACGGGACTTTGTTATACTCGATGAGGGGCCTTTGTTATACTCGATCAGGGATTTTGTTATACTCGATCAGGGGACTTTCTTATATTCGATCAGGGGACTTTGTTATACTCGATCAGGGGACTTTGTTATACTCGATCTTGGGACTTTGTTATACTCGATCAGGGGCCATTGTTATGCCCAATTAAGGGTCTTTGTTATACTCGACCAGAGGGCTTTGTTGTGCTCGATTAGAGGACTTTGTTATTTTTGATCAAGGCCATTCTTATACTCCATTAAGGGTCTTTGTTATACTCGATCGGGAAACTTTCTTATATTCAATCGGGGGACATTGTTATACTCGATCAGGGGACTTTGTTATACTCGCTTTTGGGACTTTGTTATACTCGATCAGGGGGCTTTCTTATACTCGATCAAGGGACTTTGTTATACTCGATCAGGGGTCTTTGTTATACTCGATTAGTGGACTTTGTTATATTCGATCAGAGGACTTTGGGATACTCAATCAGGGGACTTTGTTATACTCGATCAGGGGACTTTGTTATACTCGACCAAGGGCCTATGTTATACTCGATCAGGGGCCTTTGTTATACTCGATCATAGGATTTTGTTATACTCGACCAGGGGACTTTGTTATACACGACCAGGGGGCTTTTTTATACTCGATGAGGGGGCTCTGTTATACTTGATGAGGGGGCTTTGTTATACTCGATCAGGGGAATTTGTTATACTCGATAATAGGGCTTTGTTATACTCGATCAGGTGACTTTGTTATACTCGACCAGTGGACTTTGTTATACTCTATCAGGGAACTTTGTTATACACGACTAGGGGACTTTGTTGTACTCGATCAGTGGACTTTGTTATACTCGATCAGGGGACTTTGTTATACTCGATCATGTGGCTTTTTTATACTCGATCAGGGGACTTTGTTATACTCGATCAGGGAACTTTGTTATACACGACTAGGGGACTTTGTTGTACTCGATCAGTGGACTTTGTTATACTCGATCAAGGGGGCTTTGTTATACCCGATATTGGGACTTTGTTATACTCGATCAGGGGACTTTGTTATACTCGACCAGGGACCATTGTTATACTCTATCAGGGGACTTTGTTATATTTTTATTAGGGAAACTTGTTATAATCGATCAGGTGGTATTTTTATATAATGATCAGGGGTTTTGATATTCTCAATCAAGGACTTTGTTATATGAATCCAGGGGACTTTGTTATACTCGATCTTGGGACTTTGTTATAGCCTACTTTCGATCAGGGCCATTGTTATACTCATTAAGGGTCTTTGTTACTCGATCAGGGGACTTTCTTATATTCGATCAGGGAACTTTATTATACTCGATCAGAACTTTGTTATACTCGATCTTAGGACTTTGTTGTTATCCTCGAACGCGTTTTGTGATACTCGATCATGGCACTTTGTTATTCTCGACCAGGGTGCTTTTTTATATTCGATCAGGGGACTTTGTTATCCTCGATCAGGGGGCTTTGTTATACTCGATCAGGGGACTTTTTTATACTCGATCAAGGGGGTTTTTTATACTCGATATTTGGACTTTGTTATACTCGATCATGGCACTTTGTTATACTCGACCAGGCGACTTTTTTATACTCGATCAGGGGCTTTGTTATACTCTTCCAGGGGCCTTTGTTATACTCGATCATGGGCCTTTATTTTACTCGATCATGGGACTTTGTTATACTCGATCAGGGAGCTTTGTTATACTCGATCTTGGGACTTTGTTATACTCGATCAGGTCCTTTGTTACACTCGATGAAGGGCGTTTGTTATACTCGATGAGGGGACTTTGTTATACTCGATGAGGGGTCTTTGTTATCCTCGATCAGGGGCCTTTGTTATACTCGAGCTTGGGACTTTGTTATACTCGATGAGGGGACTTTGTTATACTCGATGAAGGGACTTTGTTATACTCGATCAGGGGACTTTGTTATACCCGATCAGGGGACTTTGTTATACTCGATCAGGGGACTTTGTAATACTCGACCAAGGGCCTATGTTATACTCGATCAGGGCCTTTGTTATGCTGATCATAGGATTTTTGTTATACTCGACCAGGACTGTTACATACACGACCAGGGGCTTTTATATACTCGATGAGGGGCTCTGTTATACTTGATGAGGGCTTTGTTATACTCGATCAGAATTTGTTATACTCGATAATAGAGACTTTGTTATACTCGATCAGGTGACTTTGTTGTTATACTCGACCAGTGGACTTTGTTAAAACTCTATCAGAACTTTGTTATACGACTAGGGACTTTGTTGTACTTTCGATCAGTGGACTTTGTTATACTCGATCAGGGACTTTGTTATACTCGATCATGTGGCTTTTTTATACTCGATCAGGGGACTTTGTTATACTCGATCAGGGAACTTTGTTATACACGACTAGGGGACTTTGTTGTACTCGATCAGTGGACTTTGTTATACTCGATCAAGGGGGCTTTGTTATACCCGATATTGGGACTTTGTTATACTCGATCAGGGGACTTTGTTATACTCGACCAGGGACCATTGTTATACTCTATCAGGGGACTTTGTTATATTTTTATTAGGGAAACTTGTTATAATCGATCAGGTGGTATTTTTTATACTCGATCAGGGGACTTTCTTATTCTCAATCAGGGGACTTTGTTATACTCGATCAGGGGACTTTGTTATACTCGATCTTGGGACTTTGTTATACTCGATCAGGGGCCATTGTTATACTCCATTAAGGGTCTTTGTTGTACTCGATCAGGGGACTTTCTTATATTCGATCAGGGAACTTTGATATACTCGATCAGGGAACTTTGTTATACTCGATCTTGGGACTTTGTTATCCTCGAACATGACTTTGTTATACTCGATCATGGCACTTTGTTATTCTCGACCAGGGTGCTTTTTTATATTCGATCAGGGGACTTTGTTATCCTCGATCAGGGGGCTTTGTTATACTCGATCAGGGGACTTTTTTATACTCGATCAAGGGGGTTTTTTATACTCGATATTTGGACTTTGTTATACTCGATCATGGCACTTTGTTATACTCGACCAGGCGACTTTTTTATACTCGATCAGGGGCTTTGTTATACTCTTCCAGGGGCCTTTGTTATACTCGATCATGGGCCTTTTATTTTACTCTCGATCTGGGACTTTGTTTTACTCGATCAGGGGAGCTTTGTTATACTCGATCTTGGGACTTTGTTACTTACTCGATCGGGTCCTTTGTTTACACTCGATGAAGGGCCGTTTGTTGCATACTCGATGAGGACATACTCGATGAGGGGGTCTTTGTGTATCTCAGATAAGGGGCCTTTGTTATACTTTCTGAGCTTAAGGACTTTGTTATACTCTGGTAGAGACTTTGTTATACTCGATAGAGGACTTTGTTATATAGATAAAGGGGACTTTATTTATACCGATCAGGGGACTTTGTTATACTCGATCAGGGGACTTTGTTATACTCGACCAGGGGCCATTGTTATACTCTATCAGGGGACATTGTTATATTTCTATTAGGGGACTTTGTCATACTCTATCAGGTGGCGTTTTTTATACTCGATCAGGGGAATTTGTTATTCTCGATCAGCGGACTTTGTTATACTCGATCAGGGGCTTTGTTATACTCGATCTTGGGACTTTGTTATACTCGATCAGGGGCCATTGTTATACTCCATTAAGGGTCTTTGTTGTACTCGATCAGGGGACTTTCTTATATTCGATCAGGGGACTTTGATATACTCGATCAGGGAACTTTGTTATACTCGATCTTGGGACTTTGTTATATTCGATCAGGGGACTTTATTATACTCGATCAGGGGGCTTTTTTATACTTGATGAGGGGACTTTGTTATATTCGATCAGGGGCTTTGTTATACTCGTACAGGGGAATTTGTTACACTCGATGTGGGGACTTTGTTATAGTCGATGAGGGGCCTTTGTTATACTCGATTAGGGCCTTTGTTATACTCGATCACGGGACTTTGTTATACTCGATGAGGGACCTTTGTTATACTCGATCAGGGATTTTGTTATACTCGATCAGGGGACTTTTTTATATTCGATCAGGGGACTTTGTTATACTCGATCAGGGGACTTTGTTATACTCGATCAGGAGAATTTGTTATACACGATTAGGGGACTTTGTTGTACTCGATCAGTGGACTTTGTTATACTCGATCAAGGGGGCTTTATTATACCCGATATTGGGACTTTGTTATACTCGATCAGGGTACTTTGTTATACTCGACCAGGGGCCTTTGTTATACTCTATCAGGGGACATTGTTATATTTCTATTAGGGGACTTTGTTATACTCGATCAGGTGGCATTTTTTATACTCGATCAGGGGACTTTGTTATTCTCGATCAGGGGACTTTGCTATACTCGATCAGGGGACTTTGTTATACTCGATCTTGGGACTTTGTTATACTCGACCAGGGACCATTGTTATATTTCTATTAGGGGAAATTGTTATACTCGATCAGGTGGCTTTTTTATACTCGATCAGGGGACTTTGTTATTCTCGATCAGGGGACTTTGTTATACTCGATCAGGGGACTTTGTTATACACAATCAGGGGACTTTGCTGTCCTTGATCAGTGGACTTTGTCATACTCGATCAAGGGGGCTTTGTTATACTCGATATTGGGACTTTGTTATACTCGATCATGGCACTTTGTTATACTCGACCAGGGGGCTTTTTTATATTCGATCAGAGGGCTTTGTTATACTCGATCTTGGGACTTTGTTATACTCGATGACGGGCCTTTGTTATACTCGATCAGGGGCCTTTGTTATAATCGATCATGGGACTTTGTTATACTCGACAAGGGGACTTTGTTATACTCGACCAGGGGACTTTGTTATACTCGATCAGGGGACTTTGTTATACTCACCAGAGGCCATTGTTATACTCTATCAGGGGACATTGTTATATTTCTATTAGGGGACTTTGTTATACTCGATCAGGTGGCGTTTTTTATACTCAATCAGGGGACTTTGTTATTCTCGATCAGGGGACTTTGTTATACTCGATCAGGGGACTTTGTTATACTCGATCTTGGGACTTTGTTATACTCGATCAGGGGCCATTGTTATACTCCACTAAGGGTCTTTGTTGTACTCGATCAAGGGACTTTCTTATATTCGATCAGGGGTCTTTGATATACTCGATCAGGGGACTTTGTTATACTCGATCTTGGGACTTTGTTATACTCGATCAAGGGGCATTGTTATACTCGATCAGGGGACTTTTTTATACTCGATCAAGAGGGTTTTTTATACTCGATATTGGGAACTTTGTTATACTCGATCAGGGGACTTTGTTATACTCGACCAGGGGCCATTGTTATACTCTATCAGAGGACATTGATATATTTCTTTTAGGGGACTTTGATATACTCGATCAGGTGGTATTATATATACTCGATCTTGGGACTTTGTTATACTCGATCAGGGGCCATTGTTATACTCCATTAAGGGTCTTTGTTGTACTCGATCAGGGGACTTTCTTATATTCGATCAGGGAACTTTGATATACTCGATCAGGGAACTTTGTTATACTCGATCTTGGGACTTTGTTATCCTCGAACAGGGGGCTTTGTTATACTCGATCAGGGGACTTTTTTATACTCGATCAAGGGGGTTTTTTCATACTCGATATTTGGACTTTGTTGTACTCGATCATGGCACTTTGTTATTCTCGACCAGGGTGCTTTTTTATATTCGATCAGGGGACTTTGTTATCCTCGATCAGGGGGCTTTGTTATACTCGATCAGGGGACTTTTTTATACTCGATCAAGGGGGTTTTTTATACTCGATATTTGGACTTTGTTATACTCGATCATGGCACTTTGTTATACTCGACCAGGCGACTTTTTATACTCGATCAGGGGCTTTGTTATACTCTTCCAGGGGCCTTTGTTATACTCGATCATGGGCCTTTATTTTACTCGATCATGGGACTTTGTTATACTCGATCAGGGAGCTTTGTTATACTCGATCTTGGGACTTTGTTATACTCGATCAGGGCCTTTGTTACACTCGATTAGGGGCGTTTGTTATACTCGATGAGGGGACTTTGTTATACTCGATGAGGGGCCTTTGTTATCCTCGATCAGGGGCCTTTGTTATACACGAGCTTTGGACTTTGTTATACTCGATGAGG